>NC_051335.1:42644551-42851100 GCF_015220235.1 Choloepus didactylus | reverse complement strand
ACCATCACCTCTGTCCATTTCCAAACACTTAAGTTCAACCTAGTTGAACATTCTGCTCATAATAAGCAACTGCTCCCCATTCTTTAACCTCATTCTAGATCCTGGCAACTTATATTTCATGTCTATGAGTTTACACATCATAATTAGTTCACATCAGTGAGACCATGCAATATTTGTCCTTATGTGTCTGACTTACTTCACTCAATGTAGTGCCCTCCAGGTTTCTTCATGAATCTGTTTTTTTTTTAAAAGAGTTTTGTTCACCCACCATACTTTCCATCCTAAGCAAACAACTGATGGTTCCCTGTATAGTTATGTATTTATGTATTCACCACCATCACCACTATCTATATAAGGACATCTCCATTTCTTCCACAAAGAAGCAGGAAGAGTCAAAGAAGGTAGATAGACAAAAGAAAAAGGAAAAGAAAAATAAGAGCTAAAAAGCAACAAAAGGAAAGACAGAATTATGCTAAAGTACAATAAAAGAGTCAGACAACATCACCAATGCCAACAGTTCCATACCTGCCCCTTATATCCCCTCTTATAGCCACTTAGCTTTGGTATATTGTCTTTGCTACATTAAATGAAGCATAATATGATGTTCCTGTTAACTATAGTCTCTAGTTTGCATTGATTGTATTTTTCCCCAATACCACCCCATTTTTAACCCTTTGCAAAGTTGACCTTCATTTGCTCTCCCTCATGGAAAAACATATTTATACATTTTATCACAATTGTTGAGCACTCTAGGTCTCACTGAGTTATACAGTCCTAGTCTTTATCTTTCCTCTTTCGTTCTGGTGTTCTACATGGTCCTAACCTTTCTCTTTCAACCATACTCACACTCATCTTTGTTCAGTGTACTTACACTGCTGCGCTACCATCAACCAAAACTGTGTTCCAAACCTCTCACTCCTGTCTTTTCCTACCTGTCTGTAGTGCTCCTTTTAGTATTTCCTGTAGAGCAGGTATCTTGTTCACAAACTCCCGCATTGAGAGAGAATATTTTAAACTCTCCCTCATATTTGAAGGACAGTTTTGCCGGATATACACTGGTTGGCAGTTTTTCTCTTTTCAGTATTTTAAATATATCACACTACTTCCTTCTTGCTTCCATGTTTTCTACTGAGAAACACACAGTCATATTAAGTTTCCTTTGTATGTGATGGATTGCTTTTCTCTTGCTGCTTTCAGGATTCTCTCTTTGTCTCTGATGTTTGATGATCTGATTATTAAGTGTCTGGGTATAGATCTATTCAGATCTATTCTGTTTGGGGTATGCTGTGCTCCTTGGATCTGTAATTTTATGTCTTTCATAAGAGATGAGAAATTTTCATTGATTATTTCCTCTATTATTGCTTCTGCCCCTTTACCTTTCTCTTCTCCTTCTGGGACACCCATGACACACACATTCCTGCGTATCACGTTGTCATTCAATTCCCTGAGATACTACTCATATTTTCCCGTTCTTTTCCCTGTTTTTTTTGTGTGTAGGATTTCAGGTGCCTTGTTCTCCAGTTCCTGAGTGTTTTCTTCTGCCTCTTGAGACCTGCTGTTGTATGTCTCCAATGTGTTTTTCATCTCTTGTGTTGTGCCTTTCATTTCCATAAGTTCTGCCAGTTGTTTTTTCAACTTTTCGATTTCTACCTGATGTTCACTCAGTGTTTTCTTTATAGCCTTCATCACTTTTGTTATATACTCCCTGATCTCATTGATTTGGTTTTTGATTTGATTTACATATTTCTTTGAAAAGTCTTTAATAGATTGTTTCATTAAAGTGAAACAATATATCAACTGTATCTTGATTGAAGTGTAAGTTTGTTCCTTTGACTGGGCTATATCCTCATTTTTCCTAGTATAGATTGTAGTTTTCTATTGTCTAGGCATCTGGTTTCCTTGGTTACCCCAGTCAGATTTTCCCAGACCAGAACGGTTTCAGTTCTCAGAATGGGGTTACATTCAGGGTGTATTTTAAAGGAATGACAGACTTTCCTGTGAGTTTTCCAGTTGCTGTGCTTTTCCTAACCTGCCCAGCATGTGGTACCTGTCGGCCTGTTGTTCCCAACTGGTGTAAGGAGATGTGGCCCCTTCAGTTTCTGTTTTGGCTGTTTTCCCCCAGGCTCTGGGGTCCTGTTCTGAAGGGAAGGCTGGACCCCACCTCCTTACTCTTAGGTAAGATATACCCCCTAGGGATTTATCATCTGCATTTGAATATTCTCTCTGACTCTGTTATCTCCACCCCTCTCTCAGTCAGATAGCTGCAAACTGAAAATGGCTAAAGCTCTCTCCACTGAAAATGGCTATGGCTCTCTCCTCAGGTTTAGAGAGAGAATAAGGGACAGAAAGTCCCTTTTCAAGCCCGTACACAGTCCCCCAGTTTCACTCATCAGCCAGAGGTAACATCTGGTCTTCCGGGCTCCCCCTCCCAGTACAGATGAGTCTTCTGGTTCTTTAAGGTCAGGCATCACTAGAAGCATCTGTCTGCTTATTGGGGTTTGTAGCTTGTATTCAGCAGTCCACATTTGTTAATTAAAACTCTAGCTGGAGCTCAGTTGAGCTATATTCACTTGCTGGGAGAGTGCTGCTTTCTACCACAGTGAGGTTTTGTAGCAAAGCCTGCCGTCAGGGGAGGGGGGTCCTGGCACAATTCTGCAGTTTTTACTTACAGATTTTATGCTGCAATCTCAGGCATTCCTCCCAATCCAGATTAGTGTACGATGTGTGGACAGTCATGGTTGTCCCCCAGAAGTTATTCCAAATTATTTACTAGTTGTTCCTAGTTGTTCATTAGTTGTTCCAGGGGACTAGCTAAATTTCACTCCTCTCTATGCCGCCATCTTGCCCCCTTCCTCTCATTGACTTTTGCCTATTGCTTTCAGTATTGGTGGCATTCAAGTTCTCACCCCAAGGTTTCTAGTGTCCAGCTGTATTCTGAAGCTTCCACAAACCTTTCCACCAATGTTTCAAAGGGATTTTTAAGACATGCAGACTTTGTGCATTATCTCTTTGTTACCCAGTACCTGCACTTCTCTAAGACTGAAACTCAGCCTTAACTCAGAGATTCACGAATGTCCTCTTGAAGGCAGGTTTGCTCCACCAATGCCAACCCTTCCTTCCTTATTCCCTGCCCCTTCTCCCTTTGCTTAGAAGAGTATACCATACTGGCCAATCTTTCTAAATTTTTAATTCTCAATTTATGTCCCAGTATGAGCAATTTGCTTACACATCTTATGTGTATTTACATTTTTAAGCTCATATTGTTCTATGGTGCTCTGTTTTCAACAAGAACAATGGGAATTATTCATCTGGAAGTCATCTTATTTCTTTTCCTTGCTTTGTCAAGAGATAGACATATAGATATTAGAGAAATTTGTATAATTTTGCCTTCTACCCACTCTGCCTCCATCACCCTTAATATTCCTACAATATGTTAGTACCACTTCCTCACTGTCCTTGTTTAGGGCCATGACTCAGTGAGCTGGAGTCCAAAGAGAAAAGGAAATGATGGAAATAACAGTTAGGGAGAGCCCAAATCAAATCCCATAGGAAAAGACCTTGAAGACCCAGTTGTTCTCAAAGGGTGTACAAGATTTGCTCTCCTTTTTGGCTGGGACTTCTTCCCTTGGGTTGGTGGAGGGGGAGGTGCCTGGTCAAATGATCACCTTACTCTCAGTTTGCCTCAACTGAACTGATGTCCAAACACTTTGCACTTTCTATTGCACTGTAGAACATGGAACTGTACCTATACCCTTAGGTTTATGCAGATTATCAGTATGCCCAGCCAAGAATCTCTTATTTTTTATTACACAATCAGAATGTTATACCAGACTGTTTTTTACCATGGTTGAAACCCATCTGTGATGGTTAAATTCATGTGTCAACTTGGCCAAGTTATGTGGTCCAGTTGTTTGGTCAAGCAAGCACTGACCTGATTGTTAAGGGGAAGATAATTCTTGGATGTAGATAATCAGTTAGCTGATTGTTTTTATGGCTGATTATATCTACAATCAACTAAGGAGACTGCCTTCAACAATGAGAGCCCTCTCATCCAATCAGTTGAAGGCTGATTGTTTTTATGGCTAATCATATCTACAATCAACTAAGGAGATTGCCTTCAACAATGAGAGCCCTCTCATCCAATCAGTTGAAGGCTGTAAAAGGAAAAGTAATGATTTCAGCAGTCAGAAAGAAACTTTCCACCTCTACTTCAGGTAGCCGGCTTCTCCTGGGGAATTGATCGGAATCCTCCATTGGAGTTTTCAGCTTGCATCCTGCCTCATGGAATTTGGACTTGCCCATTTCCACAATTGCATGAGCCAATTCCTATAAAAAAATTCTTTGTAATATTTACATGATATATACATATATGGGTGTCTCCTGTGAGTTCTTTTTACTTAGAGAACCAGCCTAATACATCAAGTAATGTTATACCATTGTCCCCATGCCATAAACCTATGCTAGGAGTATCTCACTATTGAGGTTTGTTGGAGTACCAGAAATTACTGCATTTTTAATCCAAGAAATATTGTTATTTCCAGCTTATTTTTAGAAAACCAGAATTTATAGAAAAAGTGTAGACAACTGTAACACCATCACTTAGCCATTACCAGCCTTTACAGTTTCCCTTCTTTCTTACCATTCTGTTTATTCTGCAAAAAGATATAGGTATGTCATTGACTCAAAGTGGGATGGCCAGTCATAATACATTTGAACCAGATATTACAAAATTCTGTATACCATCTATACCCATTTCCTTTAAAATTTTTAGATCCTTCCTTCCTTCCTTCCCTTCCTTCCTTTCTTTTCCACTGAGCTTGAGTCTTTCACATATCATTTAAAGCTCTCCTTTCTAAACAGTTACACAGCATAGCTCTCCCTATATAACCTATCCCTACCTGTATATCCACCACTTATAGAGGGTGATGGAAAAAGGTTGGCAGTGTATACCACATTTTGCTAACACAGATTCTGCTATATTTCCATGGAAAAATACAGAAATGGAATTTTTTTGTTTAACATCTTGTTTAATGTTCCTGGGTAAACAGTTATTTATTACTTAAGTGTTTTACAAAAATATTTCTTCATCTTTTGGTACTACAAAACATAATTCAAGGATGATGTAAAACATCAGATCACAAAACACCTCATGTGAAAGCTGAGGGTGTCTATCCCCTGAAATCTGTCCTCTGAAACAACCACAATCATTACTTTGGTCTTTATACTTGCAAAACTTTCCTCTTGGTCTCTCTGAGTCTGAACATTTATGTGGTTGAATATATATGAATATATTCACAACAATGTTTCTTCCACCATTAACATAAATAGCCTTAATATTCCCCCAGCTTCACTAAACTTTAGGCTTCTTCCTGAGGCTAGCCCCCTGACCTCCCTCTCACCCTGGCCCTTACAGAATCAAGATGGAACCTCTTCCACTTGGCCTTCACAGTGAACTCGGTAGATAGCACCATGTGATTGAACCATCCCATTGCATGACCTCCCCCCTAGATTCCTCTAGTACTGTTACACTAGCTCATTAACCCTTACATCCTCTGCTTCAGTGGAGCTGAGTTCAGACTTAGTTCTGGTCTCTCTCCCCTATGGCAACAGCTTTGAATATAGTGCTTGCTTAACATGGTCTGGTGCAATTTTCTTCAACAACAGAAATGGAATAATAGACCTTCAACTGATCAGCAGCTCATTTTAATCACTGACAAATGGGAATTCGTTATCTCCATTAATGCTGCAGAGAGATAAACAATATACTCTTATGAGGGGAAAGGGTATTTAGTCTCTTGTATGACCATGTTTCAATTTACCCAACTAATCATCCTTAGTTCCACATTTGCACTACAGATAGACCTGAAAAACACACAAACAACATTTTTACCTATGAGGTTATTCACTGTCTCATAGTTTGCATTTTTTAAAAAGTGGAGAGGAAAAACAAAAAAAGGGACACCTAACATATGGCCCTACCCAGTGTCTCCACATACGTGGGAATCCTAAACAGTTGTTAAAAACAAAATGAACAGGACAGAGGAAGATGGTTTCTCTCTAAAGACATGCAAAGTCCAGGGTATATACAATTTTGTGAAGGGAGCAAAATGTAGATTACACAGCATGTGGTGCTTCAGGTGTCCAGAAAGGGGCTAAGTGAAAACATATATCTTTTCTTGCTTTCATTTGCACTGAACCCTAGAGAGAAATCTGAAACAAATCCCAAACATCTGACTAACACTAAGGGGAACTGTATTTTGCATGAAAAGCTGTCTGAAATCAAGATATTATACACAGAAAAGAACCCCCATATGACTCTTTAAAAGCAACATTAACATTTTTAAAAAAATTTTGTCTACTTCTCTTGCATATATATTTCTGTAGAAGCACACCTCAGAGATATTCCAGGTTCAATTCCAGACCACCACAATAAAGTCAATATTGCAATAAAGCAAGTCACACAATAATTTTTTGTTTCCCAGTGCACATAAAAGTTATATTTAAACTATACTGTAGTCTAAGTATGCCATAGCATTATGTCTAAAAATGTACATATCAATTAAAAAATTCTTTATTGCTAAAAGTTGCTAACCATCATCTGAACCTTCGGCAAGCTATAATCTTTTTGCTGGTGGAGCCTCTTGCATTGATTTTGATGGCTTCTGACTGATCAGGGTGGCATTTGCTGAAGGTTGGAGTGGCTGTGGCAATTTCTTAATATAAGCAAAATGAATTTCCCACATTGATTGATTCTTTCCTTCACAAAAGATTTCTGTGCAGCATGTGATGCTGTTTGATACATTTTACCCACAGAACTTCTTTCACAATTGCAGTCAATTAATTCTCTTAAACCCTGCCACTGCTTTATCAGATAAATTTATGTAATACTTTAAATCCTTTGCTTTCATTTCAACAATGTTCACAGCATCCTCAACAGGAGTAGAGTCCATCTCAAGAAACCACTTACTTTCTTTGCTCATCCATAAGAACCAACTCCTCATCCATGCAAGTTTTATCCTGAGTTTGCAGCAATTCAGTCATATCTTCAGGCTCCACTTCTAATTCTGGTTCTCTTGCTATTTCCACCACATCTGCAGTTACTTCCTGCACTGAAGTCTTGAACCCTACAAGGACATCCATGAGGGCTGGAATCAACTTCTTCCAAATTTCTGTTAATGCTGACATTTTTACCTCCTCCCATGAATCACAAATGTTTTTCATGGCATCTAGATTGGCAAATTTTTTCCAGAAGATTTTCAATTAACTTTGCCAACATCCATAATTCTTAAGGGCCCTAGGATTTTCAGAATGGTAAATGAACATTGGCTTCAACTTCAAGTCACCAGCTGCATTAGCCCCTATCAGAAGAGTCAGCCTGTTCCTTGAAACTTTGAAGCCAGGCATTACTTCCCCTCTCTAGCTGTGAAAATCCTAGATGGCATTTTGATCCAATAGAAGGCTGGTTCATGTACATTGAAAATCTAGTGTTTAGAGAAGCCACCTTCATCAATTATCTTAGCTAGATCTTCTGGATAACTTGCTAGCAGCTTCTACATCAACACTTGCTGCTTCACCTTATACTTTTATGTTATGGAGAAGGCTTCTTTTTTAAACCTTATGAACTAATCTCGGCTAATTTAAAACATTTCTTCTGCAGCTTCCTTACATCTCTCAGCCTTCCTAGAATTGAAGAGAGCTAGGACCTTGCTCTGGATTAGGATTTAGCTTAAGAGAATGCTGTGGCTGGTATGACCTTCTATCCAAACCACTTAAACTTTCTCCAATCAGCAAAAGGGCTGTTTCTCTTTCTCATCATTCGTGTGACTGCTGGAGTAGCACTTTTAATTTCCTTCAAGAACTTTTCTTTGCATTCACAACTTGGCTAACTGTTGTTAGCCTTGCCTAGGTGCACAAGGCCCAGCTTTCAGCTTTTCTTGGCTTTTGACATGTGTTCCTCATTAAGCTTAATCATTTTTAGCCTTTGATTTAAAGTGAGAGACATGTGACTCATCTGAACACTTAGAGGCCATCGTAGGGTTATTAATCGGCATAATTTCAATATTGTGTCTCAGGGAATATGGAGGCCTGAGGACAGGGAAAGACAAGAGAATGGCTGGTTGGTGGAGTATTCAGAACATATATATTTATCAATTAAGTTCACCATCTTATATAGGTGTGGCTGATGGCACCCCAAAATAATTACAATAGTAAAATCAAAGATCACTGATCACAGATCACTATAACAAATATAATAATTATGAAAAAGTTTGAAATATTGGGAGAATTATCAAAATGTGATACAGAGACATGAAGTGAACACATGCTCTTGGGAATATGAGGCAGATAGAATTACTCAATATAGGGTTGCCAAAAACCTTCAATTTATTTAAAAAACACACACAGAATCTATGAAGCACAATAAAAAGAAGCACAATAAAATGAGGTATGCCTGTATGTCTTTGCAAGAGACAGGACTAGCCTTGCTCTTTATTATGTCCTATGAGTCTAATTCCAAAATCCTTATTCATTTTGATATCCTGATAGTTTTTAAATGATAGGTTTTACCTTTTAAAACTCAGCATCCCATTTTCTACTCACTCATATTAATACTGAGAATTTTTTAAGAGGGTCACCAGGCTTCTGAACAATTACAGAGTATAAGAGTTGATGGGGTGTATAGACTTCCCTAAAGATAGAGATTATTTTATGATAAAAAGATAATCCTAATCTTGATATTTGTGGTGGGCAAAATAATGGCCCCCAATGTTCTCCATTCCAAATCCCTAGAATCTGTGAATATGTGACCTTACACTTCAAAAAGGAATTTTGGTAAAAGTTATTAAGGCTAAGTACCTTGAGATGGGGAGATTTCCCTGGATTAGGCAGTTTGGAACAGTTTAATCACCTGAATGCTTAAAATCCAGCTGTGGTCAGACAGAGATGTGAGTAGTGAAGGAACAGAGAGATGTGGTATTGCTAGCTTACAAGATGCAGGGGGTAGGGGGTCATGAGCCATATATGGGTCACCTCAAAAGCTGGAAAAGACAAACAGATTCTTCCCTAGAGCCTTCAAAGAAAAATGCAGCCATGCTGTCACCTTAATTTTAGACCAGTGAGACCTGTGAGATTTCTGATCTACAGAACTGAATGTAAATTTGCATTGTTTTAAGACATTTCATTGGTGATTTCTTGTTGCAGCAAGTATAGGAAATTAATTCCCCACATACACTCATACAAAGTATGTTCTCCAAGCACAATGGAATCAAATCAGAAATAAAAAACTGAAGGACTTTTGATAAATTCACAAAAAGTGGGAATTAAAAAACACCCACCAGAATAACCAATGGGTGAAAGAAGAAATTATGAATAAACTAGAAAATATTTTGAGATTAATTACACAAAAATATAACATACCAAAACTTATGGGATGCAATGAAAACAATGCTTGAGAGAAATTTACAGCTGTAAACACATTAAAAAAGAAGACATCCCAAGTCAATAACCTAACTTTACCCCTTAAGGAACTGGAAAAATAAAAGCTAGATAACCATAAAGTAAGCAGAAAAAGGAAATAATAATGATTAGAGCAGATATAAATGAAATAGAGAATTAATGAAATCACAGGTTAGTTCTTTGTGAAGATCAATATGAATGAAAAACATTTAACTAGACTGACAATAAAAAAACTGAAATTGCTAAAATCAAAAATGAAAAGTAGGCACAGTACAGTAGACCTTACATAAATAAAAGTGAGTATAAGAAAATGCTATAAACAGTTGTCTGCCAACAAATTAGATAACTTAGATGGAATAAACAAATGCCTAGAAACACACAAACTACCAAAAACTTTTCAAAGAAAGAGATAATCTGAACAAACCTAAAAAGATTAAAGAGATTGAATCAGTAATCAAAAACCTTCCAACAAAGTCCAGGACCCTATGGCTTCCCTGGTGAAGTCGACCAAATGTTTAAAAAAGAATTAACACCAATCTTTCTCAAACTCTTCCAAAAAATAGAAGAGGAGGGAAAAGAACACTTCATAACTCATCCTATGAGGATAGCATTGCCCTGATACCAAAGGCAGATCAAGACTCACAGGAAAAGAAAACTACATGCCAAAATCCCTTATGAATAAAGAGGCAAAATCTTCAACAAAATACATGCAAATCAAACCCAGCAATGCATTAAGAGGCTTATACCTTATAACCAGGAAACATTGTGAATGTACCTATGCCACTCAATTGTATATTGAAAATGGTTAATTTTATGTCATGTGTATTTTGCCTCAATAAAGAAATTAGGATTAGAAAAAGAAAAACAACATTTTGACAAAACAAAACAAAATGAATAGACTTGAAAACATACAATTGAGTATATGACACAGGAAGCCTCCAAATCAGTGGGGGTAAACATGACCTTGGAACAAAGGGGTGACCATCTAGAAAAAGGCTCTTGGTTTCATACCTCACATACTTAACCAGGATAAACTCTGCCTGGATCCAAGAATTAAAGGTACAATGAAAAGAATCATAAAGCTCCTAGAAGAAAGCCTTTCTAACTTTTACTAAAATCTGGAGTTTATCAAAGAAAACACAGATAAATGTGAACACACAAGATTTACCACGTTAAAGAAAAAAAAAAATCAACGTCAGAAAAGTATGACAAATGGGAAAAAATATTTCCAATTCACATCACTCATCTTCCCAATACATAGAGACAGTTCCTAGAAATCAGTCAAGAGAAATAGCAACAAACCAATAAAAGAAAAATACTAACAGTGCATAAAGAAAGAAACTCAAAAGGCCCTTAAAGATTCCCCAGCCACTCAAAGGGGAAATGCAAACAATCATTATCCTGTTGTACAATTTCTTACATATTATGAGCCAACTTTGTCCTTTTGTTCATTTCTATAAATGTAATGACAAAGCGAACATTTTCTTCAGATTTGTTCAGAGACTGAAAAGGATGTGACATTTCTCATAAATAGCAAATGTGAAGGAAATGGATATGTGTGGCAGTTCAAGGTACCAGACAAGAACCATCTTTTAACGTGTGAAATTCAACTGGTCAAGATGGCTAATGGCCCACTTCATTCAGGACATTTAACCTCTTCAAATTTAGCTACCTGCAAAGTTTCAAATCAAAAGGAGCACAAGGACTTGTGAAAAAGAACCTTGGTTACACAAATACCATCACCCCAATTAAAAGGACTCCTATCGGCATCTCCTTATGATTTTTCTTAAATAAACAGATGTTTATTTACAGGATGGAATAGTCTGCTGGCCAGTCTTTGGCACTAGGCTGCTTCCAAGATCACCAATAAAGTTTGTTAGGAATAAAGAGAAGAATTTAGTCAAACCCAATCACGAAGTACACCTATTATTCTGTGGTCCTTGGAAGGAGCACAGTCCATTACAGGACATGTACTTCTCTATTTTTAGTACAGGACATATTATTTCTCTGTGGGTATTAGCAGTGTGGTTGTGCAGTTTAAGAACCACACAACCAAAACCAAAGACCTTCTGTTTGGGTTAATGGAAAAGTTCTGGTAATGGGTGGCGGTGAGGATAGCACATCATTGTGCATGGGATTAATCCACTGAATGGTAGGTATCTTTGGGAGTGGCTGAGATGGAAAAGTTTAAGTTGTATATATATTTCCACAATTAAAAAAAAGCAATTGAAGAGACAGTAACAATTAAATGCAATCCATGATCCTGGACAGGATTTAATAACGTATGAGGAAAAATCCCAAAGGACATCATTGGATTATATATATAAAAAAATTGGAAAATAGAGTAAAGGATTTATATCAGTGGTAAATTTTGTGAACTTGATAACTGTACTTAAGGCCATTACATAAAATATCCTTGCTCTTAGAAACGGACATGGAAGTATTATGTGGTCAAGGAGTACGACGTATATAACCCACTCTCAAATGTTCAGAAAAATCAGGGAGGGGGAGAGGGGGAGAGAGAGAGGGAGGGAGGGAGATGGATAGATAAAAAGATATAGCAAATGTGGCAAAATGTTAAAATTGGTGGATCTGAGTATGGGGGAGGGGTGTATGTTGGAGTTTCTGTACGGGTTTTGTATTTATTATTTTTGCAACTGTCCCATAAGTTTGAAACGATTTCAAAGTAAGTTTAAGGAAAAAAACAACCGAGCACGCAAAACCCTCCGCAGGCCACCGGGAGTCGGGGGAGGAAGTGGGGTTAGGGGAGAAGGAATGGGCGGGCCGACAATCCCAGCGACCCCTCATCGTGACCACAGGGAAGCGCCTCTAAACCCACTGAAACGGGAAAGCGATGAGAACTCGAGTGGGAGGCGCTCACTCCATCTCCCAGAGCACACACCTTAAGCAGCGGTAAAAACCCGGCTACCGCGCTCGCCCGCTCTCGCCGAAACCCCGGACGCCAGCCTGGCCCTCCCCGCGGAGGGCGCGTAGGACGGTAGAGGCCAGCAGGGCTGCAGCCACCGCTGCCCAAGGTCGCTGGCCGGGCACGGGCTGCCCCCACGCTGGAGGGAGCGGAAGGCCCAAGGAACCAGAAAGGCGTCCTCCTACGTCAAGGAAGGTAAGGCAAGGCAAGGCAAGGCAAGGCAAGGCGTGGACACTTACCTGGCTGAGAACGGGCGCTGGCGGGAAAGGCCCTGTACGCTCTGCTCCGCAGGCTGGACCCGCACAGACCACGTTCCCCACCCCCTCCTCCTCTCCCCGCCCCTGTCGTAAAGAGGCGCCCGCGCGTCCCTGCGTAGGCCCCCAAGTCCTCTCCTCCCCTCCGCGAGTCCTCCGAGTTCCCGGGAGCCAATGGGCTCTGAAAGGACGCGGGTTGGGGGGTGGGATGGGGTGGGAGGTGAAGTGGTGAGAGTTCAGTGTCCGCGGTGTAGGCCCTGACCCGGGGAGAAGTGGGCAGCATCCCCGGTAGCCCCTAATGCCCGAAGGGACAGGTAGCTGTGGCCCTGGGAAAGCCCGGGGAAAATCTCTGCCACTCACTGGTAGGGGTGTCCCTGCTGGCAGGAGGGCAAAGGATGACTGAGACAGACAACGAAGTGGAAAGCTTACCGCTTGACATTCGCAAAACAAATTACTGGTCGAAGAAATTCAGATATAGGCATTTGCAGATGATGTTGTGGTAAGTTTGTACCATCCACAGGCCTGGAGATATTAAAGCCTTAACTGCGCCCTCCCCAGGTGAGAGGCATCTTTGAGACCTTACATTCCTGCGGGCCCCTACTCCTCAGGTTCTTTGTCCTGGGACCAGGGCCTTTGGCATAGTCTTCCATGGAGGGTCAGGTGGAGTGCACAACTCCTAGGTGGGTGGGACAGTGTTGGGCCTGAAGGAGTAGCAGCGACTTGCTGGTTTCCCCTGCGTGACCAGAGCTTTCATTTAATTTTTCCTTCCATTTTGAAAAAAGGAACACACTCTCCTTGCAAAATGATGTTCATGTAATAGACATGTGAAGAGAGGAAGACAAAGATGACTAGAGATTCCACCTCTCAGAGATGAGGAATGTTAAACTGGAATACATCCTTCCAGTACATTGTTCCCTAAGGAGAGAGCAAGAGACAAAGACAAAGAGAGAGAGATAGCAAACAGCACTTTAAGGAGCTCCATAGGCCTATTGGTAGCCTGCCAGCTATTTGGTCAGTAATGATTGACTGGAGATATTTTTTTTTGACTGCCCCCCCCCCTTCTGATTAGAGAGGTGTAGGTTTACAGAAAAGTAATGCATAAAATACATGAAATAAAGAGTTCCCCATATACCACCTTATGATTAACACCTTGCCTTAGTTTGATATATTTGTTACAATTCTTGAAAAAACATTTTTAAAGTTGTACTATGTGCTGGTTGGAATCTGTTACATACCCCATAAAAGACTATGTTCTTTTAATCCACTCTTGTGGGGGCAGACCTATTGTGTGTGGGACCTTTTGATTAAATTGTTTCCATGGAGATGTGACCTGCCCGTTCAAGGTGGGTTTTAATCCTTTACTGGAGCTCTTTAAGAGAGCTCATGGAGAGAGACAGAGCTCAGAGAAGCTGAGAGAGATATTTGGGAGAGAAGCTAAGATATGTAATCTAGAGTTTGACACCTGGAAAAGCAAGGAGGACCCATAGGAGCTGAGAGAACTAAGAGAGACACTTAGAAATGCCCCAGGAGAAACAAGCAGAGAGCTGAGAGATTCTAAGAGAGACAGAAGCCCAGAGACATTTTGGAAAGAGCCATTTTGGAAACAGAACCCAGGAGAGGAAGGACCAGCAGATTCTGGCCATGTGCCTTCCCATGTGACAGAGGAACCCCAGATGCCATCGGCCTACCTTCAGAGAAGGTATTGTGCTGCTGATGCCTTAATTGTGATATTTTCATGGCCTTAAAACTGTAAATTTGTGAACTAACAAACCCCCATTGTAAAAGCCAATCCATTTCTGGTATATTGCATTTCTGGTAGCTTTAGCAAACTGAAACATACAATTAGCAGTAGTCTATCATTAGCAATAGGGTTCGCTGTTTGTACAGTCCTATGTTTTTGGTTTTTAAAATTGTATTCTAGTGACATATGCAACTAAAATTTCCCATTTTAATCATATTAACATATATATTTCAGTGCTGTTAATGACATTCACAATGTTGTGCTACCATCACCACCAGTTGACTCCCTTTATTTCCGCTGACAAATGCAATACTTGCTTGATATTTTTTTAGAAAGAACAACTTTTCCTAAATTTAGAAGAGTTTCAAGTCAGAACTGAAATCACCCCTGCGCACATCCACTCCCCAGTGTAACCACCCTTAAAAGATTGATATGTACCTCTGCACTACTTTTTTACTATGAAAATATTTTAAATAAATGAATAAATATATATGCACTACAAAATAGTGCTAAAAAATCCATGGCCTCTGCATAAACCACAGGGCAGCAAAACTGGCATGTTGCCCACCCTTAACATCATGAATTCCTGCCTCCATTCCACTCCCCCAATGAGGATCTTCACACACTTATGCCCACCATGCCATCCCCTCAGACCACCCTTTGGCATGCTGTCTCCCAGACTTGGACTCAGTTCCTGACACAGCCGTTTGTGGGAATTTTCAGGGCAGTGGCAAGGAGGACAAGGAGGCTCCTGAGGTGCTTTGTCCCAGCCAGGCAACAGAGTTTTTGGCTTTGGGACCAACATGGTAAATCTCACTAAATCCAGCAGCTTTCAACTGGTGGGATGTGCGTTGGGGGGATGGGGGTGGTTAATCCATGGCCACAACTTCCCCACCCTGTGGCCCATGGAGTGTGAAAAGAGCTTCCAGCTCTTCCCCAGGTAGGATGCAAGACAAAGCTCTGCTCTATGAACATCTGCTGCCCCTCTCTGGATTCCTTCTTGTTTTTTTCCTCCTACACTGAAGGAGTGATGGATGTTGTGACATCCAGAGAACAAAGTCAAAGCCTTTTTTCTGACCCTATTCTGTGAACAGACACAGATTCCATAAATACTCATTGTGCCAGGAAACCAAGTTCCACAGAGGATAAATGGCTTTGCCAAGGTGGAACAGCATAGAACCCATTGGATTCAAAGATTCAGCATTCTTGAATTGCAAATCATTTGCTGTCTCCAAGCTGCAGACTTCTTGAGTTCACTTTAAGATGAAGCAAACTTTACCTACAAAGCTTCCAACACTTCTAGACTTCCTGGCCCTGCTCTAGCCCTACCTCTCCTTCCATGAGCCTTTCCAATTTCAATCCCAACAAAGGCAAGCTGGTATAGTCTAATTCCTTTCTCAGCTAGAGCCCAGGACTATCAGAATCCATTTGATGTCTGATTCCCTCTGGTTCTCTCTAGGTTTTCTCCTGTATCAGACCTTGGGGATGTAGTCCTCTCTTCAAACCAGGATTCTGAATTTCCAAACTTGAAAATCAATGCCTCAAGCTCTCTAGGCTGATGTCTGCATTCCCTGGAATGCCACAACTCTCTCGGTTCTGATGGGACCTAAATCTTGCCCATTCCGGGCTTGGCTGTACCCTTGCAGGAGACAGGGGAGGAACATGTATCCACCTTTTGTGCTACCAGAGGGTCTCTGCCTGAAAACATCCCATCATAATTTCAGGAGAGATACCCACATTCATTATCACATATCATCAGTCTGGAAGGGACCCTCAAATTCAAGGTCAAATCAATATCCTTCCCAGATGGAAATGTTTGTTTTCCTGCCAAATTCACACCATTCAACAGGTAAAATGTAACTTGCATCTCCAAATAACAGGTAAGACATTGTAAATATTTCAAACAAGTCCCAGCAGTGTGTTGGACCCAATGGGCCTCTTATGCCCTCAGTTCATTTTTTTTCTTTTTAACTTTATCAAAAAAATAAAATAAAAAATAAAAAAAAAACATTTCAAACAAAAAAAGCAAAGGAATAAGAAAAACAAATAACCTAAAATAACTACATTGCTTCCAACATGTTCTTACCAACTGCAATAGAATTAGCAAATCATAACCAAAGGAATAAGAAAAACAAATAACCTAAAATAACTGCATTGCTTCCAACATGTTCCTACCATACCCCCCCAAAATTAACAAGCCATACTCGTTCCTGAACATTCCCATAACATTAACATTACCCTTCAAAACTTATCTGTTCTTATTAGATTATCATTCCGCCTTCACTAGTTGCTGTCTTTCGCTAGGTCCCCTATATTCTACAATATAAAACATTTATTTTACATTTTTCACAGAGTTCACATTAGTGGTAACATACAATATCTCGCTTTTTGTGCCTGGCTTATTTTGCTCAGCATTATGTCTTCAAGGTTGATCCATGTTGTCATATGTTTTAGGACCTCGTTCTTTCTTACTGCCGTGTCACATTCTATATGTGTATATACCACGTTTTGTTTATCCACTCATCTATTGAAGGACATTTGGATTGTTTCCATCTCTTGGCAATTGTGAATAATGTTGCTATGAACATCGGTGTGCAAATATCTGTTCGTGTCACTGCTTTCAGATCTTTCAGGTGTATATTGAGAAGTGAAATTGCTGGATTGAAGGGTAACTCAATATCCAGTTTTCTGAGGAACCACCAGACTGTCTTACAGAGTGGCTGTATCATTATACAGTCACCAACAATGAATAGGAGTTCCAATTTCTCCACATCCTCTCCAGCACTTGTAGTTTCTTGTTTGTTTAATGGCAGCCATTCTAACTGGTGTGAGATGATACCTCATTGTGGTCTTAATTTTCATCTCCCTAATAGCTGGTAAAGATGAACATTTTTTCATGTGTCTTTTGGCCATTTGTATTTCCTCTTCAGAGAGCTGTCTTTTCATATCTTTTGCCCATTTTATAATTGGGCTGTTTGTACTATTGTTGTTGATCTGTGACCCATTTACATTTAAAGCAACTACTGATAATGCAGGACTTTCTTCTGACATTTTGTTATTTGATTTGTAAGTCTTACACCTTTTTTTGTCCTTCAATTCTTCCATTACTGCCTTTATAAAAAAAATTTAGTTGATCTTTTGTAGTGAACCCTTTAGTATCCCTCCTCATTTCCTTCGATGCATATTATTTTAATATTTTCTTTATGAATACCATGGAGGTTAAATTTAACATCCAAATCTGTATGATTTTTATTTGGTTTTATATCCATCAACTTCGATAGCATACACAAACTATGTTCCTAAATACCTGCCCCCCACCCCCACTTTTATCTATTTCTTGCCACAAATTACAGTTTTATACATTTTGAGAACCATTGATTTAGCACTATCTTTATGCATTTGAATATTAGATACTGTTGGAAGTGAAAGTGGAGTTGCAAATCAAACATAAAATAGTACTGGCCTTTATATTTACCCTTGTCGTTACTTTACCTTATCTTTATTTCTTCATGTGGCATTGATTTATTTTGTTGCATATTATCCTTCTATCTGAAGAACTCCCTTCAACATTTCTATTATGGCCAGTGTAGTGATTATGAACTCTCTCAGCTTTTGTTAAATCTGAGAATGTCTTAATCTCTCCCTTATTTTTGAAAGACAGTTTTGCCAGATACAGTATTCTTGATTGTCATGTCTTCAGGAGTCCAGACTGCTGGGTTGGAGTTTGGTAGCTTCAGGTATTTACTTCTAGCTATTCCAATACCAGATACAGTATTCTTGATTGTCATCTTTTTTGCTTTCAGCCCTTTAAATATGGCATCCCACTTCCTTCTTGTATCCAAGGTTTCTGAGGAGAAATCAGCATTTAATTTTATTGAGTCTCTCTTCTACATGGTACATTGTTTTTCTCTTGTGGCTTTCAGAAGTCTCTCTTTGTATTTGGCATTTGACGGTTTGATTCCGATATGTCTTGGTGTTTATCTATTTGGGTTTACCTTCTTGGAGTTTTTTGAGCTTCTTTTTTTAAATTAACTTGAAATGTTTTTTTTTTTTTTTGCTTTTTACATTTTTTATTGTGAAATATAACATATATACAAAAAAGTGATAACTTTCAACATATGATTCAACAAGTAGCTATAGAGCTAATTTCAAAGAATGTTAAAGGTTACCGTTCCACCAATTCAGTTATTTCCTTCTAGCTATTCTATTACCCTACCAAGAAAAAAATAAAAAAAGTAAAAAATATTAATGTAAAGATTCAGTATTTGTCATCCTTTTTAAAAATCATATCTTGTCAGTTGCTGCCCCTCTTTCTCTTGTTTGATCACTTTCTCAATCTTCAGGGATATCTGGGCAGTGACCACTCTAACTTGTTCATATTGAAAAGGAGTGTTGACATTATGGGAAATGGGGATGAATCTGGTTAATGTTCTTGACAAGGTTGTTGCCTCTGGGTTTGGGGACTTATCTGGCATAGGAACATTATGGAGGATTTAAGTTTCTGAAAAATAAACTTGGTGAGTGAAACTCTTATAGAGTCCCAGATGGGACCAAGTTATTCTTTAGGGTTTTCAGGAATACTGTTGATTTGGGCTTTTTCTATTTTGGCTTTTGGTGTATCTAACTAAAGCTCACATAAGAATAACCTCCATGATAGCTTCTTGACTCTGAAATCTCTTAGTCACTGAAACCTTATTTTGTTACCTATCATTTCCCCCTTTTGGTCAAAAAGATATTTTCAACCCTTCAATGCCAGGGCAGGATCATTCCTGGGATCTGTGTCCCACATTGTCCAGGAGGCTTATTCACCTGGGAGTCATGTCACATGTAGGTGGGAGGGTGATGAATTTATTAGTGGAGTTGGGCTGAGAGAGAGAAAGTACACAGCTGAGCAACAAAAGAGGAACTCTGGATATGACTCCTAGGCATAATTATAGGTCAGCTTAGCCTCCCCTTTACAGTGACAAATTTCACAAGAGCAGGCCTCAAGATTGAGGGCTTGACTTCTTAAGTAGGGTGTTCCTAATTTCACATAGCATATATTCTGTCCAAGACAATCAGTGTCTCACATTGTCTTCACTTATTTGTACAATCATAACTCTCAATTTTAAATAACTATCATAACTCCAAACACCCCAACACTCTATCAGCCGCTAATTATTTATCCCTAGTATTTGTGTGGTACTAGTAAGGTATTCCTATTAAATATGGTCCCTAGTATGGAATAGGTAGTTTTTCTCATATAACACTCTGTTGTTAACTCTTTGTACAAGTGCCATAACTTAAAAGTGTATCATGCAAACACTTATTTATATTTATAGTGCGAATCTATGGGATACATGCCTTTTTAATACATTATTCATTGTGAAATTTAACCTAAATACAGAACACTGATAACTTTCAAAGTACAATTTACAGGTAGTTACAGAGCAATTTTCAAAGAATTTTATAGGTTATGGTTCCACAATTTCAGTTATTTCCTTGTTGTGATATATAACTTATATATAAAAAGATGACAAAATTCAAAGTAGGATTTAACAATTAGTTATATAGGTAATTTCAAAGAATGTTATGGGTTACTGTTCCATAGTTTTAGTTATTTCTTCATTGTGAAATATATAAGATATATACAGAAAGGTGATAACTTTCAAAGTACAATTTAATGGGTAGCTATTGAGCAAATTTCAAAGAATGTTATAGATTACAGTACCATCATTTCAATTATTTCCCTCTAGATATTCTAATACACTAGCATCTGAAAATATTTATATAAAGATTCAGTATTATTAATCCATTGTTAAATTCTATCCTGTCTGTTTCTACCTCCCTCTCATTTAATCACTTTCTCCATCTTCAGGAGTATCTAGGCAGTGACCAATCTAATTTGTACATATTGAAAAGGGGTGTGAACATTATGGGGAAGAGGGGCTGCATCTGGTTGATATTCTTAAAGAGGCTGTTGCATCTGAGTTTTATGACTTGTCTGGCAAAAGAACACTGGTGGATTTAAGTTTTTGAAAAGTAAACTTTGTGAGTGCAATCTTATGCAGTCTCATATACGACCCAGGTATTTTGGGACTACTGTTGGTTAGAGCTTGGCATACTGTGGCTATTTGGTATATCTAGCTGGAACTTTCATAAGAGTAACGTCTAGGATAACCTCTCGACTCTATTTGAAATCTCTTAGCCACTGTAACCTTATTTTGTTAGCTTTCTTTTCCCCCTTTTGGTCAAGAAGACATTTTCAAACCCTCAATGCCAGTGCCAGGCTCATTCCTAGAAGTTGTGTCCCCCATCACCTGGGAGATTCACTCTCCTTGGAATCATAACCCTTGTAGCGGGGAGGTTAATGAATTTATTTGCTGAGTTGGGTTTAGAAAGAGAAAGGCAACAACTGAGCAAAAGAGATTTTTTGGAGTGCCTCCTAGGCATAACTGTAGGAAAGCTTAGCCTTACTTTTTTAAAAAATTCAGTTTTATTGAGATATATTCACGTACCATACA
Organism: Choloepus didactylus; assembly: GCF_015220235.1. Classification (NCBI taxonomy): domain Eukaryota; kingdom Metazoa; phylum Chordata; class Mammalia; order Pilosa; family Megalonychidae; genus Choloepus; species Choloepus didactylus. Next base: position 42,830,223 of record NC_051335.1, on the reverse strand, counting down.
GTCATCCATAGTGTACAATTAACTGCTCACAGTACCATCATATAGCTGTGCATTCATCATCCCAATCAATTTCTGAACATTTTCCTTACACCAAAAGAACAAAAATAAGAATAAGAAATAAAAGTAAAAAAGAACACCCAAATCATTCCATCCCCCCATCACACTCTATTTTTCATTTAGTTTTAGTCTCCATTTTTCTACTCATCCATCCATACACTGGATAAAGGGAGTGTGAGCCACAAGTTTTTCACACTCACAATGTCACCCATTCTAAGCTACAGAGTTATATGATCATCTTCAAGAATCAAGACTACTGGGTTGCAGTTTTTGATAGTTTCAGGTACTTACTTTTAGCTATTTCAATACACTAAAACCTAAAAAGTGATATGTATATACTGTATGAGAATGCCCTCTCAACTCCATTTGAAATCTCTCAGCCACTGAAACGTTATTTTGTTTCATTTTGCATCCCCCTTTTGGTCAAGAAGGTTTTCTCAATCCCTACATGCCAGGTCCAGGCTCATCCCTGGGAGTTATACCCTTTGTTGCCAGGGAGATTTACACCCCTGGGAGTCAGGTCCCATGTAGGGGGGAGGGCAGTGAGTTCACCTACCGAACTGGCTTAGCTAGAGAGAAAGGGCCACATCTAAGCAACAAAGAAGTACTCTGGGGGAGACTTTCAGGCACAATTGTAAGTAGGCTAAGCCTCTCCTTTGCAGCCACAAGCCCCACAAGGGCAAGCCCCAAGATCGAGTGCTCAGCAAACCAATGGTCTGTCCTCAATATTTGTGAGAACAACAGTAATAACCCAGGTGGGGATATCCAACATTTCTGCATTTTCCACCAGCTCCTCATGGGGGCCCTGTGTATATATTTTTATTCTCTGCCCAAAATACTTTGGGATATATTGCTATTTCATGCTAGCCTGTAGAAATCTACCATATCTCACTTCCTATGCAAAGTTCCATGTAATTATGGTGCTTGACTAAATAGACCATACAAGTTAAATTATTTAGTGTGCTGTCAAAAATATATATTCTGCACCAAACAAACATCTCTTCCCTTGGTCTCACACAAAAGTTGAAGTTTTAAAACACAGTCAGTATCATCCTTTACCCTTTGGCCTGATTGGCCTTAGTCCTAACCAGATCTGCTTCATCCATATATTTAATTGAAGTCTGCACTCCTTTTCAGGTTTTTAAACAGTTGCTATATGTGCTAATACTGACATTCATATCTGCCGAGCTCTAGCTATTAAGTTTCATGTGTCACAGAGATATCCAAAGTTTCAGAGACTGACCAGGTTATACACAAAGGGATCAGCATCTCAGAATTTGGATATAGCCATTAAAATTCAGGAATAGATGTGACTGCTCTAAGAGCTTACCACCTAAGGAGCATTACAATAAGTGTTCTTCTGATAAGCTATGCTCTAAGATTCAATTCTCTGAGTTTACAAATTGCAGTTAGTCCATATTGGTGAGGCATTATCATGTTTGTCTTTTCATTTCTGGTGTACTTCACACAAAATGCTGTCTGCAGTCTCCATTCACTTCATTGCATGTCTCCAGCTTCACTCCTTCTCGCAGTTGCTTATTTTTCCAGTGTAAGCATACACCACAGTTCACCATTCTGTTCATCAGTTGATGTACCCTTAGGCCACCTGCACCCATTGCAAATCATGAATATTGCTTCAATAAACACCAGTGTGCAAATGTCCATTCATGCCCCTGCTCTCAAATCTTCCAAGTATATACCCCAAATGAGGTTTCAGGACCTTATGACACCCACATACTTAGCTTCTTGTGGAACCACCACACTGTCCTTTAGATTGTTAGCCTCACTTTTAGTCGTAAGTTTCACAAGAACAAGCCTTAAGATAGTGGGCTTGACTTATTAAGGGTTTCCTTATTTCATATGGCATATATTCTATCCATGATAAGCAATCAATAACTCACATTATCTTCACTTAGTCGTACTTTCATCGTCATCCTCAAATTTTAAACAATTGTAACACAAAACATCCCAAAGCTCTTACCGGACCCTAATTATTCATCCCTAGTATTAGTGTCATACCGGAAAGTGTTCTTATTAAATATAGTCTATAGTAAGTAATGGCTAGTTTTTCCAAATACCACCCTTTTGTTAACTCTTTGTACCAGTGTCACAGCTTAGACGTATATCATGCAAACACTTATTTATAATTGTAGTGGTATTCTATGGAATACATTCCTTTAAACAACCCCTTTCAATCATGTTTGCCTTGAATGCAGCACTGACACTTAAAATCCAGTTAATGACAATCATCCCTGTCCATTCCCATATGTTTAAGTTCACCCTCATTAACATGTCTGGAAATATTAAATTATTCCCCCTTCACTAGCTTCTATCTATATGTCCCCTGTATTCTAAATTGTAAGACACTGATTTTACGTTGTTCAGAGAGTTCACATTAGTGGTCACATGCAATAACTCTCATTTTGTGTCTGATTTATTTCACTCAGCATTATGTATGCAAGGTTCATCCATGTTATATGTTTCAGGACCTCATTCCTTCTTACTGCTGCATAGTATTCCATCATGTGTATATACCACATTTTGTTTATCCACTCATCTGTTGAAGGAAACTTGGATTGTTTCCATCTCTTGGCAATTGTGAGAAATGATGCTATAAACATCTGCTTGCAAATTTGTGTTCATGTTACTGCTTTCAGATCTTCTGTGTATATACCGAGATGTGGAATTGCCTGATCGTAGGGTAATTCAATATCTATTTTTCTGAAGAACTGTCTTCCACAGTGGCTGTACCATTATACATTTGCACCAGCAATAAATAAGAGTTCCAATTTCTAAACATCCTCTCCAGCACTTGCAGTTTCTGGTTTGTTTAATGGCAGCCACTCTTATTGGTGTAAGATGAAATCTCTTTGTGATTCTGATTTGTGTTTCCATAATACCTAGTGAAGATGAACATATTTTAATATGTTTTTTGGCCATTTGAATTTCCACTTTGGAAAAATGTCTTTTCATGTCTTTTGCCCATTTTGTAATTAGGCTGTTTGTACTATTGTCATTGAGTTGTAGGATTTCTATATATGTAGGATATTAGTCTCTTATTAGATATATGGTTTCCAAATATTTTCTGTGTGTTGGCTGCCTCTTCACCTTTTTGACAAAATCCTTTGAGGTATAGAAGCTTTTGATTTTGAGGATTTCCCATTTATTTGTTTTTTTCTATCATTGCTTGTACTTTGGGTGAAATGTATAAGAAGCTACTTCCTATTACTAGGTATCAAAGATGTTTCCCTATATTATCTTCTAGGAGTTTGATGGTACTGTCCCTTATATTGAAGTCTTTGATTCACTTTGAGTTAAATTTTTTTTATTCATTTTATTGAGATATATTCACATACCACGCAGTCATACAAAACAATCATACATTCGATTGTTCACAGTACCATTACATAGTTGTACATTCATCACCTAAATCAATCCCTGACACCTTCATTAGCACACACACAAAAATAACAAGAATAATAATTAGAGTGAAAAAGAGCAATTGAAGTAAAAAAGAACACTGGGTACCTTTGTCTGTTTGTTTCCTTCCCCTATTTTTCTACTCATCCATCCATAAACTAGACAAAGGGGAGTGTGGTCCTTATGGCTTTCCCAATCCCATTGTCACCCCTCATAAGCTACATTTTTATACAACTGTCTTCGAGATTCATGGGTTCTGGGTTGTAGTTTGATAGTTTCAGGTATCCACCACCAGCTACCCCAATTCTTTAGAACCTAAAAAGGGTTGTCTATATTGTGCGTAAGAGTGCTCACCAGAGTGACCTCTCAGCTCGTTTTGGGATCTCTCTGCCACTGAAGCTTATTTCATTTCCTTTCACATCCCCCTTTGGTCAAGAAGATGTTCTCCATCCCACTATGCGGGTCTACATTCCCATTATATATATTAGTATTCCCATTATATATATTAGTACTTCTGGAGTCCCAAAAGAAAGAAGGAAAAAAAAAACCCTCTTTGCACAGGGTTCAAAGCTATATTTCTGTAATTACTGTAAACAAACCTGGACATTAAAAGGAAAACACCCCTGGAATTTCCCTAAGGCAGCAGAAGGCTGCCTCTGGAAAGAGCAAAGACCTTTCCCAATTGTCTGGATCACAGCTTTAAGTGAAATAGATCTAACAATTGGAAATAATTGAAATTAGGGTATAGAAACTCCCAAATCCCATGGCCCCAATTTAAAACTGTTAAATTCAAGTTCAATAAGATAAATATCTTTCTTTCTGGCCCACCTATCCTTGCGCCCAGTGCCTAAGCACCTAAGGCACCTATAAGGGAAGGGATGAGTGCAGAATGATGGGGGAGGTGTAGTTTAAACATTTTTTTAACCAGGCCTGGAAATTAAAAATTATAGGCATAGGAAAAAAATGCTTCAAAATAGGTGTTTGTTAAAATTATTCTTTTTTTTTATATGGTATATATTTCCTGTATACTGAAATACATTTTAGGATTTCTTCTTCTACAGAATGCCACATTGCAGACCGCTATAGAGGAATTCCACCTCCAGTGTAAGGTGATCAAATCAGTCATAGAGGGTCAGGCAAAATGGTCCCCTGTAAAAGTACCCTTGTCTCAGAGGGTCATGGCTATAAAACAATGTAAACTTCTGAGAGGGTACCAAAAAATCTCAGTCTCTATCAAAGAGTTGGAGAAGGTGGGGATAATAATACCCACCCGTAGCCCGTCAAGAGTCCTGTATGGCCATAATGTGGCACAGGTCAGTAGATTATCAGGAGTTAAGCAAAGTAACACCACCACTGTGTGCTGCAGTCCTGAACATCGCTGGTTTATTACAAGAAATTAATACCCAATTGTGTCAATATCATTTTGTATTAGATCTTGTTAATATTTTCCTAATGATTCCTAAGAAAATCAACCAGCCTGCATTCGCCTTCTCCTGGGGAGGCCAACAATGGTCTTTTACTGTGTTTCCCCAAGTCTGTGTACATAGCCTGACCATCTGCTATGGTCTTTGGCCAAAGGCTTGGCTGGGTGGAAAAGTCTCACAAGTGTAAGTATATTTCACTCACCAGTAATTCTCTTTAAGGTGCATTGTTTCCCCAAGCTGCAAATGAGAAAGCAACTAATGACTTTCTTTTGGTTGTTAGGATATTGGAGACCTTTGTTCTTCACTTAGCCCAAATATTAAATGTTATTTTTTTTAATTGAGAAGAGATGAAAACTCAATCAAAAGGAGTTTTATTGTTCAACCATGTGCAAGCAGGCTGAAGCATAAGAAAATGGTGACAGCCCTGAGCCAAGGGAACCTTAGGGCTCATAAAGGATGGTTGGTGGGAAGTCCTTTGTCCAGGGATGTGGAAGCTGGCAGGTTTAGGTTTGCAGTCTTTCAGTGGCTACTTTTGGGAAAGGTATTAGTTGGCAGATTTTTAACAACTAGTCATTCAGAATAAAACTACTTTCCTTTTCCTTTCAATAAAAACATCTCATACCCTTTACATTTAAGTTATTAAAACAATATTGTAAACTGTTTTTAAGCAAGCATTTTTAACATACTATTACCATTAAAATTAAACTTGTTAGAATAATGCTAAATACTTAAAACACTTTCGTTAATACATTATTGAAACAGAATACATAAATTTTTAACAAAATTCCCACAATAGGAGTGGGACATTTTGGGAATGTTAAGGAGTGAGAAAAAGGTGGGGTAAGGGCCCAGAGCCTAAACCTAACATTAAAACTTGTATGTCTTGATTAGGAAAGACTATCCTTTGAAATGGAACACTTTTTTATAGGCTGAATTTAAAATAACAAAAAGGGCAATTGGCATAGGCACAGGCACAGGATGGGGCAGAGATCCAGACCTGTCCTGTGAATTGGAGGTAGTCAGCACTAATATTGCCTTTGGGTCAGGTTTATGGCAGAGGCAACATTCTAAATGAATAACCCTTGGCTTTTGGTCACAATTATGAAAGGGGCAGAACTGAGATACAGCGGCCTAAAAAAAGCAATTGTGTGCTGCATATATTGCCTTATTGCAAGTGAAGGGGTTGATACAATGTGGTCAAGTCACCTTAAAAATGGCCATCCCTATACAGGGGTGGATAACTGACTTAGCTTCTAATCCATGCTCTGGCAGTGCCCAACTGAGCACACTAACCAAATGGAAAGCCTACCTGCTGCAGCATAACATTTTCAATACCAACCCTCTGAATGCAGAAATGCATGAGATTCTTTGACCAATGTCCTATATAGGGGATTCAACAGCTAAAGATGCAGCACCTGAGGTAGCTGTTGAAATGACAAGCATTGTAGAAAGACATCTGGGATGCCTGTCAATGATGAAAGGTAACTGTTGCCAGCAGCTAGTGACATCACTAAAGAGTGCCCTTCATGCTCTCAGCACTGACATTGTAGGCTACCACACCATATGGGACATGTGGACTACATTGGTCCCCTTCTGTATTTGAGGTATGCTTTTACTACCATGGACATGGCTGCAGAACTTTTGTTAGCTTTCCTGGTGGGGAAGGCAAACCAGTGAGCCACCATCAGCTGTTTGGAAAAGGTGTGTGCTCTGTATGGCATACCTACACAAATAGTGATTGGGTGACCCCTTTCACTGAACAAATGACCCAAGCATGGGCTATGGACTATAAAATCTCTACAGCAGAAAGGTCTTATCAGGCCTAACCTGCCTGAACTCCACCAGGAAAGCTGCAGCCCCAGCTCCTATAGAAATACAAATGGAAGGACCAATGCAAGCATTGAGAAGTTAAAGGGACAGCCGCTTTACAGCCTAAGCAGAGAAATAGTAACAATTTATTGTTGCCTGTGTTTCAGACCATACAAAACAGGGAAAACAAGGTCAACTGGCCTTGATGCTGGCCTTTGCAGCCATGTTGGTTAGGAATCCTAAGCCCTTAGGAATAAGAATTACCCAAAATACTATAATAAGACCCAAATGCCTGTTAAAATCTTTTCACCAATTTGGGTCCTCCTGTTCCCATGGGAACCTTATACATGATTATATGGACCCTTGTTATGCCCAGATTAACAATGTAATGGTAGGAAGGTCTCAAGATTTGCAAAGGGAGAAGATCTGGTATTTAAAACCTCCCCATACTGTTCCTCTGCCTGGTACCTTGTTGTCAGTTAATGGAACTCTAGCACGTACCTTGGTAGATCAGCAGGAATTACCATTTATTGTTCCCCATAAACATCTTTTGTTGGCCTTGCAAACACTTTCCTATAGTGGGCTTCAGTAACTCATGCCTGCAATCTAACCCAATGTTAGGTTTGCTCAGATTTGCCATCTCAGGCACTACTGGCCTTCCTTGGACTGTGACCCATGCTAATTGGACTGCATGGAATACCCCGCTGGCCAGAAGAATTCAGCAATTATCAGTAGACCCCTTGTCTAAATGGTTTAATTGCTTTTCTTGGCCAAGGCAGCAAATCTTTATGTGTTTATTATCTCTGAGTGGGAGGGGACTTCCAGTGTTCCACTTTCTATGGATACAATGTCTCCCTATAGTCAATGTAGTCTGCTATGTGGGGGTGGATTGTGGGAGCCCAGGGCCCGGGCCCCCTCCCCTCCATAGTGATTCCACATAGCTACCTACTTGATTGGACAGACGTTAAAAGTCATCAGACCTCCCCAGTGGAGAAAGAAATGTAAATGGAGCATTGAAACTCTCCTCCCCTGATCACTGTTGGTAACAAATCTCCACACCCTTATGTGGAGACCCTGCTGAAACTCTGTTCTCATACCCGCCCCCCCTTGTCCTAACCCTTATAAACCATCCTCTGGCAGCCCCTGCTTTTGTGGAGCACTAACTTCCACTTTTTTTGGTCAGTTACTGCCATGGAACCATATCTCCTGTAAGTAACTCATATTAAACTGATGTCTAACTCATGCCTGGCATGTTCTTTCATCTTGGGGCTAAGCTGGGTTATAACAATGGGTCTCTCTCCTGAAATCATGATGGGATACCTGTGGGCAGCAATGCTCTGGGTACACAACAGGTGATCATCTGGGTTTCAGGAACAGTTCCTACTGGCCTGGATCTCTCTTGCCCCTTGCAAGGATGCAACTAAGCCTGAACAGGCCAAGATTTGGGTCCCAAGAAGACAGAAATAGTTGTAGATTCCAGGGGCTGCAGGAACCAATGGGGAGTGCTCACGGCACTGATTGTTGAGCTTGGGAAATCAAACTCCTTTGACAAGTCCACATGCCATGGCCTAGTTTGATGAAAGGAGTCCATCCTCAGAGGTTGAGGCAGGGGCAAAACTTGAGAAAACCAGAGAGAATCAGATGATTACTTATGGTCCTGGGCACCAGCTGAGAAAGGAATTGGAGTATATGGGGCTTGCCTTTTTTGGGTTTCTAACTGGAAAGGCCCAGAAAAGGGGAGATGGAGTTGGGGCAGGGCCAGGTGGTCTACAAGTGTTGAAAGGTTTGCAGGTAGAATTTGCCTCCAACCTAAGATGAGCTCAGGAAGTCTGTTTGCAGAATGAAGAGAACAAAGTATTTGCAGTGAGAGAGCACCAAGTTAGAGAATTTATCCCAATGTCATACTGCTTCACTTTGGGGAAAGCCATTTTGCCCCTGTGTACTTCAGTTTGCTGGCACATGTATCTTTGGAATCTGTGTCTGTTCACAGAATGAGGTAAAAAAATAAGGTTTTGCCTTGGTGCTCTGGGTGGCAGAATGTCCATCACCCCCTAAATGAAGGAGGAGGAAAACAAGAAGGAATCCATAGAGGGGCATCATAGAGCATAGCTTGGTCTTGCATGTCACCTATGGAGAAAGTGGAAGCTCTTTTCACTCTCTGTGGTTCACAGGGTGGAGAAGTTGGGGCAGTGGATTAACCTCTCCTCCAGTGCACATCCCACCAGTTAAAACTTGTATTTAGTGAGATTTTCCATGTTGGCTTCAAATGCAAGAACACAGCTGCCTGGCTGTGACAAAGCACCTCAGGAACCTGCTTGTTTCCCTTCTTTTGACTTGAAACTTCCCACCCACCCCCATCCAGACAGCAAAGGAATACATGATAACAAAGTGCTGCCTCGGGACCTGACCCCAAATCTGGGAATCCACAAGCCAACAGGTGGTCTGAGAGTGGTGGATGGGACTGAGTTGTGTGAAGACCCTCAAAGGGGAAGTGGAATGAAGGCAGAAATTTGGTGAAGTTAAGGGCAGGCAACATGTCAGTTGTGCTACCCCATGGTTGTTTCAGAGGCTATGGATTTCTTTTAACACTTTTGTAATGCATATATATATATATATATATATATGTGTGTGTGTGTGTGTGTGTCTATATATATATATATATATATATATATATATATATATATTTAAGTGATTTTTATATTATAAAATTAGTGCACAAGTATATACCAATCTTTTAAGAGTACTTACACTTGGGGAGTTGATATGAACAGGGGTGCTTTCAGTTCTGACTTGAAACACTTCTGAAGTCAGGAAAGGTTTTTCTTTCTTAAAAATCAAGCAATTGGAAGATGGTAGCATAGAGAAGAGTAGAAGCTAAGTATTCCCCCTGGAACAACTAAAAAAAGAAACAGAAACAACTAGTAAATAATCCAGAATAACTGTGAGGGGACAAGTGAGACCATCCGCTCATCATACACCAACCTGAATTGGGAGGTATGCCTGAGATCACAGCATAAAATCTGTAAGTAAAACTTGCGGATCCAAGCCAGGAGCCCCCTCCCCCATAGCCTGAGCTGCAAAGCCTCATGGTGCCAGAGAGAAGCTCTCTCCCACCAAGCGAATATAGCTCAGCTGAGCTCCAACTGGGGTTTTAAGTAGTGAGTGTGAACTGCTCACTACAGGTAAGAATCCCCAAAAAACAGACAGAGGCTTTGGGTGACAACTGACCTTGGAGAGCTGGAGGGTTGCCTTGGACTAGGTCTGAAGGGTACTGTTTCTTTTTCAGTTCAGTGGCAAAAGCCCCAGCCATTATCAGTTTCCAGTGCTGTGACTCAGAGAAGGGTGGAGATACAAGCAGAGAGAGAGACCATTGAAATGCTAATGACCTCCCCCTAGGGGGTCTATCTTCTCGAAGAGGAAATGGGTGTGGCCCTTTCCATTTAGAACCAGACCCCAGAGCCTGGGGGAACACGGTCATACCTCCTCATACCAGTCAAGAATTATAGGCTAACAGGCACCACCTGCTGGGCAGAAAATCACAGTGACCTGAGGCATCACAGTTTCCAATTTTCTAAGACACACCCTCAGGGAAACCAGATACTGAATATTTCTTCCCTCTGGGACCTGAGCCTGTTCTGGTCTGGGAACACATGATTGGGGCAACCAAGGAAACCATGCTTAGACAACAAAAAATTACAAACTACCCTAAGAAAAACAAAGTTATGGCCCAGTCAAAGAAACAAGCATACACTTCAACTGAGATACAGGAATTTAAACAACAAATGCTAAATCAATTCAAAAAGTTTAGAGAAGATATCACAAAAGAGATAGAGGCTATAAAGAAAACACTGGGCATACATAAGGCAGAAATCAAAAGTTCAAAAAAACAACTAGTAGAATCTATGGAAATGAAAGGCACAACACAAGAGATGAAAGACACAATGGAAACATACAACAGCAGATCTCAAGAGGCAGAAAAAACACTCAGGAACTGGAGAACAAAACACCTGAAAGCCTACATGCAAAAGAGCAGATGGAGAAAAGAATGAAAAAATATGAGCAACATCTCCGGGAACTTGAGGATGAAACAAAGTACAAGAATGTACGTATCATTGGTGTACCAGAAGGAGAAGAGAAGGGAAAAGGGGCAGAAGCAATAATAGAGGAAATAATTAATGAAAATTTTCCATCTCTTATGAAAGACATAAAATTACAGATCCAGGAAGTGCAGCGTACTCCAAACCGAATAGATATGAATAGGCCTACACCAAGACACTTAATAATCAGATTATCAAATGTAAAAGACAAAGAGAGAATCCTGAAAGCAGCAAGAGAAAAGCAATCCATCACATACAAAGGAAGCTTAATAAGACTATGTGTGGATCTCTCAGCAGAAACCATGGAGGCAAAAAGGAAGTGGTGTGATATATTTAAGATACTGAAAGAGAAAAACCTCCAACCAAGAATCCTATATCCATTGAAGCTGTCCTTCAAATATGAGGGAGAGCTCAAAATATTTTCTGACAAACAGACAATGAGAGACTTTGTGAACAAGATACCCACCCTCCAGGAAATACTAAAGGGAGCACTACAGGGTGATAGAAGACAGGAGTGCATGGTTTGGAACACAATTTTGCGAGATGGTAGCACAACAATGTAAGTACACTGAACAAAGACAACTATGAATATGGTTGAGAGAGGAAGGTTGGGAGCATGTGAAACACTGGAAGAAAGGAGGAAAGATAAAGACTGGGAGTGTGTAACTTGGTGAAATCTAGAGTGTTCAACAATTGTGATAAAATGTACAAATATGTTCTTTCACAAGGGAGAACAAGCAAATGTCAACCTTGCAAGGTGTCAAAAATGGGGAGGCATTGGGGGAGGGATGCAATCAGCATAAACTAGAGACTGTAACTAATAGAATCATTGTATTATGCTTCCTTTAATGTAACAAAGGTGATATACCAAAGTGAATGCAGATAAGAGGGGGGGATAGGGGAGGCATGTTAGACACTTGACATTGGTGGTATTGTCTGATTCTTTATTCTACTTTGATTTAAGGTTATTTTTCCTTTTGCTGCCTTCTAGCTGTCATTTTTTTTCCTCTTTCTTTTGCCTCCCTACCTTCTTTGACTCTCCCTCCTGCCTTGTGGAAGAAATGTATCTATGCTCTTGCATAGATAGTGGTGAAGGTGGGTGAACACATAAATGTATGACCATGCAGAAAACCATCGATTATGTACTTGGGATGGAATGTATGGTGAGTGAACAAAACCATATTAAAAAAAAATGGGTTGATGACAAAACCTCGAGGGCAATATACTGAGTGAAATAAGCCAGACACATTAGGACAATTATTACAGGGTCTCACTGACAGGAACTAATTGTAATATGTAAACTCATAGACATGAAATATAAGGTACCAAGATATAGGATGAGGCTTAAGAATGGGGAATGGTTGCTTAATATGAGGAGAATGTTGAATTAGGATGAACTCAAATGTTTGGAAATGAACAGGGGTGTTGGTAGCAAGATGTGAGAATAACTAACAGTGCCGAATGGTGTGTGAATGAGGTGGAAAGGGGAAGCTCAGAGTCATATATGTTACCAGAAGGAAAGTTGGAGGTCAAAAGATAGGAATGTATAAGACTGAATCCTGTGGTGGGCAATGTCCATGATTAACTGTACAAATACTAGAAATCACTTCATGAACCGGAACAAATGTATGACAATACAATTAGAAGTTAATAATAGAGGGGCATATAGGGAAAATATATATCTATTGCAAACTATATATCAAGTTAGTAGTATTTCAATGTTCTTTCATAAACAGTAACAAATGTACTATAGCAATACTAGGAGTCAACAATTGAGGGGGGTTAGTTAGGGATAGGGGAGGATTAGAGCTTCCTTTTCTTTTTTTCTTTTTTCATCTTTCACTTTATTTCTTGTCTGGAGTAATGAAAATGTTCTAAAAATTGAACAAAAATTAAGGGCAGTGATGGATGCACAGCTGTATGAGAGTACCATGGGCAACTGATTGTACACTTTAGATCTTTGGATAATGGTATGGTATCTGAACAATCCCAATAAAAATTAAAAAGGAAAAAAAATCAAGCAATTATTACATTTGTCAGTGGAAATAAAAGAAGTCAACACCACAGACATAGAGGACTGGTGGTTTGATGTGTTGAGCCCTCTACCATAGGTTTTACACTTGGGAAGATGGTTGCTGCAAAGGAGAGGCTAGGCCTCCCTGTATTTGTGCCTAAGAGTCTCCTCCTGAATGCCTCTTTGTTGCTCAGATGTGGCCCTCTCTCTCTAGCTAAGCCAACTTGAAAGGTGAAATCACTGCCCTCCCCTCTATGTGGGATCAGACATCCAGGAGAGTGAATCTCCCTGGCAATGTGGAATATGACTCCCGGGGAGGAATGTAGACCCGGCATCGTGGGATGGAGAACATCTTCTTGACCAAAAGGGGGATGTGAAAGGAAATGAAATAAGCTTCAGTGGCAGAGAAATTCCAAAAGGAGCTGAGAGGACACTCTGGTGGGCACTCTTACACACAATTTAGACAACCCTTTTTAGTTTCTAAAGAATTGGGGTAGCTGGTGGTTGATTCCTGAAACTATCAAACTACAACCCAGAACCCATGAATCTCGAAGACATTTGTATAAAAATGTAGCTTATGAGGGGTGACAATGGGATTGGGAAAGCCATAAGGACCACACTCTACTTTGTCTAGTTTATGGATGGATGAGTAGAAAAATAGGGGAAGGAAACAAACAAACAAACAGACAAAGGTACCCAATGTTCTTTTTTGCTTCAATTGCTCTTTTTCACTTTAATTATTATTCTTGTTATTTGTGTGTGTGTGCTAATGAAGGTGTCAGGGATTGATTTAGGTGATGAATGTACGACTATGTAATGGTACTGTGAACAATCGAATGTATGATTTGTTTTGTATAACTGCGTGGTATGTGAATATATCTCAATAAAATGAAGATTAAAAAATGAGGTCAACAAAGATATCTTCACAGTCAATCATTAGTAACACCAAATAGCTGGCAGACTACCAGTAGAACTGTGAGTATTGGTTTAAATTATCTTTATTTGCATCTCTTTCTCTCTTCCTCTCTTTCTGACCTTGGGGTACAAGGTGCTGGAAGGTTAAGTCCCAATATAACATTCCTCATCTTGGAGTGGTGGCATCTCTGTTTATCTTTGTTTTCCACTCTACATATACCTCTATTATATGAACATTGTTTTGCAAGGCAAATGTTCCTTCTTTTCAAAAAAGGTAGGACAAGTTAAATGAAGGCATGGGTGAAGTAGGGAAAAGCATCAGGTTGCTGTGACTTCTTAGGTTCCAGCACTGCCCCATTCACCTAGGAGGTGTGGACACCACATGAGAACTTTGGGAAAGGCTGCACCACAGCCCTGTCCCCTGGCAGTTCCTTGGCACAGGGTGAGGAGATAGAGTGTGGATGCTAACTCATGAGAACACACCTCTCAACTAGGGAGGGAACAAGTAAGGCTTTAATAATTTCAAGTGTGTTAATGTTACAAATTTACCACATCATATGCAAATACTCTCATTTAAACGTCTATCTGTAATTCATTTCATGAATGTCAAAGGATGAACTTTACATTTTATTATTCAGTCTCAGTCATTGTCCTCTTGCCTGCAAGGACCCTGCTGTAAGGGAGACAAAAGGCTTTCCCTGAGCAAGTGACAAAAGAGTGGGGGTTTCCCTGGGCTTTCCCTAGGCCATTGTGTCCCACCCCTTCAGGCATCAGGGACTTCCCAGGGATGCTTCCCACTCCTCCCCTGGGTGGGGTCTATACCTGGGACACCAGTTTACAACATCCATTCCCTTCTCTCATGTTTATTCAGCCTTTACCCACTCTCCACAAGGGGAAGGAGGCAAGGAAATGCTAGGAGAGGCAGTGATTAGACCATGATACAATCTGATCCGGTTGTCAAAGAAATGAATCCTCAGGTAATCAGAATCTATGGGAAATTGCCAGTAATATGGGCTGTAAACAATATAGAGCCAATTCTGGTTTGATTATCCTAAGAGCCTTATATCCAAAATTGAAATCTCAGTTGGACTTTAGTCTGTGAAGACATTAAATTCTTCGATCCAAAATTTTAGCCATTTCTTTACCTGTTTGATTTGAGGCTTTAAGGTTACTAGGGTAAGCCATATGCTTGCCTTTGTGAATTGAGTTTCTATCTTTAACCCTGGGTAATGATAGAAGATACTTTCCAATTTCCATCTGAAAATTTAAGTTGATCTTGTGTGCTTGTGGAGGCCCAATATGAATTTAGGTAGGAGGAGTGGCAAAGAAAGGACTCTTTTGGGAGAAAAATGACCTCCCCATGTTTCATTTTTGAAAAGGTAAGTTTATAAGGTCTCTAGAGACAGAATTAAAACTCCAGGAATAATCTAAGTTAATGCATCCTTCTCATGGAGATTTTTGGTAATCCAATGCATAAATGGTATAAAGAAAAGATTAAAGACCTAATCAAGTTACTTAAGTTGAAAGCATTGTAGGGAAATTTTTATGCTTCAGTGGATAACTATGCTTTGTTTTGAACACAATCTGGATTATCTTATTCTGATTCTATGTTGCTTTGCTCCTTTCATTGCTTTAAAACTAGTATATAATTTATAAGCAGTGGACAACTGATAGTGCAAAATAATTCTTATCTATATATGTGTTGATTTTAATAAGTTCTAGAGCAACTCCAGTACAACTCAATTTAATTCTGACTTCCTGGAGTTAGGTCAGATTCCACAGCTGAAGGGAAGTCCATTGCAAAATTACCCTTTGGACACCAGCCAAATGCCCCAGGGCCTCTCCCACACTTCTGATCAACTGGCTACAAAGTCAGGGGTTCCCACACACCCCTTGAATTCCATAATTTGCCAGAACAACTCACAGAACTCATTGAAAGTACTAAGCATGCGTTTATGGTTTTAGTATAGCAAAAACCGCTCAATGTGGAGTCACAATGTGTCACCCTCCTGGCCCATTGATGTATCTTTTCAATCCTGAAAGCTCGCCCTAGCTTCCAGTGTCCAGAATTATATAGGGTTTCATTATATAGTCATGATTGGGGGACTGAATGCCCATGTGGTTGAAATCAATCTCTAGCTCTCCTTCCCTTTATAGAAATTGGCTAAAACCTGGCTCAAAGCCTTAGGTACTTAATCATCTGGTTGTTCTTTCTGATGTCACTTCCCTCCTACCCCGACTAAAACTATGGGTGTGGCTGGTTCCACCCTGTTATTTCCTTAGTATAAAATATACAGTTGTGCCAAGGGGCCCACCATGAATAGTAAAAGTCACTGGTATCACAGGAAATTCCAGGATTTCCAAGACTTTTTAAAAAGTCCTCAAGAATGTACATCTAATTGACACAGCATTGCATTAATCAATAGCTGCACTTTTTGCAAACTGTGGCTCTTTCTAACCAAGTGATGCAGTTCTGAACAAGAAGGGTTTCCTATTTAAGTGGCAGTAACTTCTCTGACTGTGGATCATCATTCCTTCTGTGACAGATTTTTACAATTCCTCTAATACATTTGGGATGACTGTCTCAAAATAACCTGCAACTTTCCTTAAAACTTCTCACTCTCACTCTGTTTAAAAACTATAGCCATTTTCTGTTGAGTTTTTAGAATCTTCTGCTACCATATCCACCATTTCCACTACTAGATCCATAACCATCACCATGGGGAATGCCCATGCTTCCACAAAAATTGCCTCTTTTCATGGGTACATAATTTTATTGCTGTTGTCTACTATAATTTCCAAAATCATTACAGTTCTTACCATCACCGTAGTTACCACTGCCAAAATTTCCTCCTTCATTGTAACCATAATATCCTCCTCCACCACCACCATATCCACCACCTTTGTTTCCATATCTTTGTCCACCACCACCACAGCTCCATCTACTACTATAACCAGAACCACCATGATAGTTGCCACCATCACCTCCAAATCCATTGTATACACCATCACCTCCTCCTTAAATACCTTTGCTGTGACCACCTCCATCAGCATAGCCTTCTCCTCCACCAAAATTTCTACCATGGCCATAGTTCCCTCCACTATTTCCAAAGTTCCCTCCATGGCCCATAAAATTGCAAGATCCATTTCCACGACCATTTTGTGATCCTGCAGACTGTATCTCCTATTTAGAAAGGGCCTTTTCCACTTCACGGTTATGCCCATTAATAATGCAGTATTTCTAAACAACAATTTTATCAAGTGTATCATGACCATGGAAAGTTACAAAAGTGAATCCTCTTTGAATGGGGATAAAAACTAAAGGACAAATGGGGTGGGATGGGGGGATGATTTGGGTGTTCTTTTTTCACTTTTATTTTTTATTCTTGTTATGGTTCTTTCTGATGTAAGGAAAATGTTCAGAGATAGATTGTGGTGATGAATGCATAACTATGTTATCATACTGTGGACAGTGGATTGTATATCATGGATGATCGTATGGTATGTGAATGTATTTCAATAAAACTGAATTTAATAATAATAAAAAAATAGTAATAATATGACAAATAAAAATAATCCCTTGGTTAAAAAGAAAAAGAAGCACATGGGAGCCATAGATGGTCAAAGGGGTCCATGAAGCAGTGTCCACTACACTGTACCTTGAGGTCCAGAGAAAGAACTTCCTCTACAAGTCCTCCCTGCTTGTGCTAGTTTGGATGTATTATGTTCCTCAAAACGCCATGTTCTTTAACACAATCTTGTGGGGGCAGACGCATTAGTGTTGATTAGGTTGGAACCTATTGATTGAGTGTTTCCATGGAGATGTGAATCAATCAACTGTGGGCAAGAACTTTGATTGGATAATTTCCATGGAGGTGTTACCCTACCCATTCAGGGTGGGTCTCATTAAATCACTGGAGCCTGATAAAAGAGTTCACAGACAGAAGGTGCTCAGAACAGCTGAGAGTGACATTAGAGAGAGCAACTGAGAGAGACATTTTGGAGACGGCCATTGAAAGTAGACTTTTGCTAGTCCAGAGTTTGCCTGGGAGAAACTAAGACAACACCTCCCAGAAGCTTATAGAGAAACATGCTGGGAGAAAGCCATTTTGAAACCAGAACCCTGGAGCAGACATCAGCCATGTGCCTTCGCAGCTAACAGAGGTTTTCTGGATGCCATTGGCCATCCTCCAGTGAAGGTACGTGATTGTTGATGTGTTACCTTGGACACTTTATGGCCTTAAGACTATAACTTTGTAACCAAATAAACCTCCTTTATAAAAGCTAATCCAAAAAAAAAAAAAGTGAATCCTCTTTTATTTTCTACTCTGCCTATCTTCCATAACTTCTATGGTTTCAATATTGCCAGACTTTTCAGAGTAGTCTCTCAAATTATGATCTTCTGTATCTTCTTTGATAACAACAAAAATTTTCTTCCTTGTTAGATGGGCACCAGGCTTTACCGAACCCTCTCTAGAAATAGCTCTTTGGTTCCACTACACACACATCAAACTTGTGAGATTGAGCAGACATTGCTGCATCTACCTTTTCAACTTGAAAATAAGTCACAAAACCAGAGCCTCTGGAACCAGAGAAAAAGACAATCCAAGTTCCTTATTACACTACAATAGATTAGCAAAAATTTCCAACAGAGGTTCAATTGACTTGTCTCCCTCACATTCAACTCAATATTCTTCATCTATAAATAAGTTGTAACACCTTTAAATTTGTTGTAACACCTTACATATACCCTCTTTACAATGAGATAAATAAAATCTTTAGTATTTGTTCATTTTATGTCTCATTTGTATGAGAGCATGATTTTAACTTTTTAAAAAAACTATCCTAGAAGATCCAAGATGGTGGATTAGGAGAGAAAGAGCAAAATACTTCTCCATGAAAAACACTAGATAAAAGACAGAAAGACAGAAAATGCTTCAGAATACCAGTTCCAGCAGCAAAGGCTGGACAAGGTCTGCTAAATCCACAGGAACTGTGCACTTGGAGAAGCCAAGAGTTTGCATTCAGAAATGATTGAGTGAATCTGCTGGGGAAACAGCAGCCATGCCATGGTTGGGAGAAACCAGAAGTTGGCGTTTGGAGATGGATTAGTTTAAAAACCCCAAAGCGGCTGTGGATCTGGCAGTGAGAGCCACTCAGTCAAGCATGGTGGGGAGTGCCTTCCATGGCCGGGGCACCCACCTGAATATTTGGCATGGACAATAGCCTTTCGTACACCCACAGCTAATTGTCCCAGAGCTAGGAAGGTGGAGGTCCACAGAAGGGGGAAATTCCCCATCTTCTCAGCAGGTGGGGCAACCACTGTGCAGCACCACAGCCAAGAGCTTCCTTAGGGGATTTTGTTCACATATGACATTACAAGGGTCTTCTTCATGTCATTTATATCCTGTGCCATGATGTTGTTATCTGTGATTACTTCTGTGCACAGCTTGGAGGTGGGGTCCTGCGTGGAAGTCCTGAGGACCCTACACCAAATCCTGGGACTTGTGGGCCCATGGCAGAGACAGACTGTGGGGAGTCTGAGCTGAAGGGTTGAACTCATGCAACAGCTTTAAGTCTCCAGGAATGGCTGGGAGATTTGAGTCTTAAAGCTGCCTTCCCTCCCTAACTCTACAGGGCACACCCCCACCTTCAGGGCTGGCTGCACCAAATAAACACAGAAATTTGGTGTACTGATTGAAGCCCCACAAAATTTGGACCTCCACTCACTGCATAGATGAAGTTGGGGAGAACCTGCTTGAGGGTAATAGGTGGATTGGGGGCACCCTCTGCTGGTAAGTCAGAGAAAGTGCATACCACCAAGCTGTAGCTCTGACAAATTTTAGATAGTTGTTCAAATAAGTTTTCATATCCTAAAAGAACCCTATCAAGATAAGCAAATGCCAAGAGGCTAAAAACAACAGAAAATTTTAAAGCATGTGAAGAAACCAGAAGATGTGGATAACCCAAACCCAAATGCAAACACCCAAATCAAAAAATCATAAGAGACACAGTACTTGGAACAAGTAATTAAAGAAGTAATCACAGATAACAACATCATGGCACAGGATATAAATGACATGAAGAAGACCCTAGAGGAGCATTAAGAAGAATTTGCAAGAGTAAATAAAAAAATAGATGATCTTATGGAAATAAAAGAAACTGTTGATCAAATTAAAAAGATTCTGGCTATACACAGCAATAGATTAGAGGAAGCTGAGGAAAGAATAAGTGAACTGGAAGAGTGCAGAATGGGAAATGAAAATACAAAAGAAAGAATGGAGAAAAATAAAAAAAATTGAAGTGGATCTCAGGGATATGATATGGACAACATAAAGTGCACAAATATAAAAATCACTGGTGTTCAAGAAGGGGAAGAGTACAGTAAAGGTCTAGAAAAGTATTCAAAGAAATTGTTGGGGAAAACTTTCCAACCCTTCTAAACAACATAAATATGCAAATCCTAGATGCCCAATGAACTCCAAACAGAAAAAATCCAAATAAACCCACTCTGAGACATATTTTGATCAGATTGTCAAATGCTGAGGAGAAGGAGCAAGTTCTGAAAGCAGCAAGAGAAAAGCAATTCACCACATACAAAGGAAACAGCATAAAACTAAGTAGTGACTACTCAGCAGCCACCATGGAGATGAGAAGGCAGTGGCATGACAGATTTAAAATTCTGAAAGAGAAAAATTTCCAACCAAGAATTCTTTATCTAGTAAAGCTCTCCTTCAAATTTGAGGGAGAGCTTAAAATCTTCAGAGATAAAAAAAAAAATGCTAAGTGAATTTGCTAACAAGAGACCTGATCTACTTGAGATACTAAAGAGAGCCCTACTGGCAGAGCAACAAAGAAAGGAGAGAGAAGTATGGAGAAGAGTCCAGAACTAAAGAGATTTAGTAAGGGTTCATTAAAGGAAACAGAGGGTGAGAAAACTATATATCTGACAAAAACCAAAGGATAGGATGGCTGATTAAAAAAATGCCTTCACAGTAATAACATTGAATAAGAATAGTTTAAAGTCCCCAATTAAAAGATATAGATTGGCAGCATGGATTAAAAAATATGAACCATATGTATGTTGCTTACAGGAAACTCATCTTAGACATATATATATACTAATGTATATTTTGTTATATATTAGTTATATATATATATATATATATATATAGTTATATATTAGAAGAAATAACAATCATAAATTTCTATGCACCCAATCAAGGTGTCCCAAAATACAAGAGAAAAACATTGACAAAACTGAAGGAAGCAATAGATGTTTCCACAATAATTGTGGGATACCACAATACATCACTCTCTCCTACAGATAGATCAAACAGACAGAGGATGAATAAGGAAATTGCAAACCTTAACAGCCTGATAAATGAATTTGGGTTAACAGACATATATAGAACATTACATCCCAAATCACCAATATATACATTCTTCTCTAGTGCTCACAGAACTTTCTCCAGAATAGATCATATGCTGTGGCATAAAACAAGCCTGAATAAATTTTAAATGATTGAAATTATTCAAAGCACATTCTCTGATCACAATGGAATACAATTAGAAGTCAACAAACATCAGAGACTTAGAAAATTCATAAATATCTGGAGGTTAGAAACACACTCCTAAATGATAATAAGAGAAATTGCTAAATATATAGAGATGAATGATATATATATATAAATAAATATTTATATATTTATATATATATATTTATATATGTAAATATATAGAGATGAAAATAGTAAGAGAAATTGCTAAATATATAGAGATGAATGAAAATGAGAACACAACATATCAAAAGCTATGGGATACAGCAAAAGCAGTCCTCAGGGGGAAATTTATGCCTCTAAATGCATACATTAAAAAGGAAGAAAGATCTAAAATCAAAAAACTAATGGAGCAACTGAAAATGCTAGAAAATGAACAGCAAACCAATCCTAAACCAAGTAGAAGAAAAGAAATAAAAAGGATTAAAGCAGAAATAAATGACATAGAGAATAAACAATAGAATAAATAAAACCATAGGTTGGTTCTTTGAGAAGATCAACAAGATTGACAAGCCCCTAGCTAGACTGACAAAATAAAAAAAGACAGAAGACCCAAATAAAAAAAATAATAAATGAGAGAGGCAACATTACTGCAGATCCTGAAGAATTAGAAAAAATTATAAGAGGATACTATGAACAACTGTATGTCAATGAACTAGATAATACACAGGAAATGGACAAGTTCCTGGAAACACATGAACAACCTAGACTGACCAGAGAAGAAATAGAAGAACTCAATAGACCAATCACAAGCAAAGAGATCCAATTTGTCATCAACAAGCTTCCCACAAATAAATGCCCAGTGCCAGATGGCTTCATGGGGGAGTTCTACCAAACTTTCCAAAAAGAACTGACACCAATCTTACTTAAACTCTTTCAAAACAATGAAGAAAATGGAACACTAACCTAACTTATTTCATGAAGCTAGCATTGCTCTAATACCAAAACCAGGTAAAGATGCTACAAGAATGGAAAACTACAGGCCAATCTCCCTAATGAATATAGATGCAAAAATTCTCAACCAAATAATTGCAAATAGAATCCAAGGGCACATTAAAAAATCATACACCATGACCAAGTGGGGTTCATTCCAGTCATGCAAGGATAGTTCAACAAAGGAAAATCAATCAATATATTACAACACATCAACACATCAAAAGGGAAAAATCAAATGATCATCTCAATAGATGCTGAAAAACATTCAACAAAATCCAAAATCCCTTCTTGATAAAAACACCTCAAAATATAGGAATGGAAGGAAACTTCCTCAATATGATAAAGAGCATATATGAAAAACCCACAGCCAGCGTAGTACTCAATGGCGAGAGACTGAAAGCCTTCCCTCTAAGATCAGGAACAAGACAAGGATGCCCGCTGTCACCACTGTTATTCAACATTGTGCTGGAAGTGCTAGCCAGGGCAATCCGGCAAGACAAAGAAATAAAAGGCATCCAAATTGGAAAAGAAGAAGTAAAACTGTCATTGTTTGCAGAAGATATGATCTTATATCTAGAAAACCCTGAGAAATCGACGATACAGCTACTAGAGCTAATAAACAAATTTAGCAAAGTAGCGGGATACAAGATTAATGCACATAAGTCAGTAATGTTTCTATATGCTAGAAATGAACAAACTGAAGAGACACTCAAGAAAATGATACAATTCTCAATAGCAACTAAAAAAATCAAGTACCTAGGAATAAACTTAATGAAAGATGTAAAAGACTTAAACATAGAAAACTATATAACTTAATAAAAGAAACAGAAGCAGACCTACAAAGTTGGAAAAATATTCCTGTTCATGGATAGGTAGGCTAAATGTCATGAAGATATCAATTCTACCCCAACTCATCTACAGATTCAATGCAATTCCTATCAGAATTCCAACAATGTACTTTGCAGACTTGGAAAAGCTAGTTATCAAATTTATTTGGAATAGGAAGGTGCCTCGAATTGCTAAAAACTTTCTAAAAAATAAAAATGCAGCGTAGGGACTTACACTCCCTGATTTGAAGCTTATTATAAACCCACAGAAGTCAAAACAGCATGGTTCTGGCATAAAGACAGGCATATTGGTCAATGGAATCCAATTGAGAATTTGGAGATAGACCCCCAGATCTATGGTCAACTGATCTTTGAAAAGTCCCCCCAAACCACTGATCTGTGACATAGCAGTCTATTCAACAAAGGGGGCTGGGAGAGATGGATATCCATATCCAAAAGAATGAAACAGGACCCATACCTGACAACCTACATGAAAATTAACTGAAAATGGATTAAAGACCTCAATATAAGAGACAGTACCAGAAAACTCCTATAAGATAATGTAGGGAAACTTCTTCAAAACCTTTTATTAGGAGGTCACTTCCTAGATGTTGCACCCAAAGCACAAACAACAAAAGAAAAAGATAGATAAATGGGAACTATTCAAACTTAAGAGCTTCTGTACCTCAAAGACATTTGTCCGAAAGGTGAATAGTTAGCCAACTCAATGGGAAAAAATATTTGGAAACCATGTATCTGACAATAGACTGATGATATCTTGCATATATAAAGAAATCCTACATCTCAATGACAATAGTACAGTCAGCCCAATTATAAAATGGGCAAAAGATATGAAAAGGCAGTTCTCTGAAGAGAAAATACTAATGGCCAAAAAATACCTGAAAAAATGTTCATCTTCACTACTATTAGGGAGATGCAAATTGAGACCACAATAATATATCATCTCACACCAATTAGTTTGGCTGCTGTTAAACAGGAAACTACACATGCTGGAGAGGAGGTCAAGAAATTGGAACTCTTTTTCATTGTTGGTGGGACTGTACAGCCACTCTGGAAGGCAGTCTGATGGTTCCTTAGAAAACTAGATACAGAGTTACTCTGCAATCCAGCAATTGCACTTCTTGGGATATATCTGGAAATCTGAAAGCAGTGACATGAGCAAATAACTGCATGCCAATGTTCACTGCAGCAATAGTCACAATTGCCAAGAGATGGAAACAACCCAAATGTCCTTCAACGGATGAGTGGATCAACAAAATGTGGTATTTTCACACGACGGAATACTATGCAGCAGTAAGAATGAAACATATGACAACATGGATGAACCTTGAAGACAATGCTGAGCAAAATAAGCCAGGCACAAAAAGAGAAATATTATATGTTTCCACTAATGTGAACACTGCGAAACATGTAAAATAAATGATTTATATGTACAATGTAGGAGACCTAGTGATAGAGAGCAACTAGTGAAGGGGGAATGATAATCTAATATGAACCAGTAAATTATGGAGGGTTAAATTAATGTTATGGGAATGCTGAGGAATGACTATGGCTTGTTAATTTCTGGAGGTATGGTAGGAATAAGTTCACAGAAATGTAGTTATTTCAGGTTGTTTTTTCTTATTCCTTTGTAAGGTTATAGTCTGTTTATTTTCTTGGGGTAGGGTTGGAACATGTTGGAAGCAATGTAGTTATTGTAAGTTATTTGCTTTTTCTTATTCCTTTATTTTGATTTCATTTGAAAGATTTTTTATTGTTTGTTTTTCAAGTTTTTATAAAGTTAAAAACAATGAATGAGTGTGAAAAAAAGTAAATGAACAATGGTGGGAGGAGGGGAATGGAATGTTTTGGTTGTTCTTTTTATTCTAATTTTAATTTTTTTGGAGTAATGAAAATGTTCAAAGATTGATTGTGGTGACCAATGCACAACTATGAACAACTGATTGTACACTTTGAAGGATTTTGTGTTATGTGAATATATCTCAATAAGATTGCATTATAAAACCATCCTTTTACATCATCCATAATTGACTGTGTGTAGGAGTTTTTTTGAATAAATAGCAGAAAATGTAAAATTTAAATGTGTTAGAGAAAGAGCTTGGTGGTTCTTATCACCCTCTTTTTCCCCTCCTTCTCCATTTTTTTTTGCAATAAGTAGTTGGTATCTTTGTTCAGAAACTTGTTAGGGCTCTAGGGTTTAGCATTTTGATAAGGTAGACAAAAGAATCTTATTTGCCTCCCTCTCTTTGCATTCTCTCTTGTTACCTTTACAGAGAAATACAATGATTTCTGATTATGAAAATTACTTTTTGAGGTGTACTTTAAAACATAAATATATGAATGTTGCCTATATGTGTTTAATATTTGAATAAATTTATGAGAATTTTTAGAGCTTTGCTTTCATTATATCTGGGATGGTCCATAGTTTATTTGCATGCTTAATTAAAATGGGCTTGAAAAAATTCAGTTTATGTGTAATTGTAAATTGAATTACATTTTAAGATTACAAACTTGCACTGTATTTCTTATCTGATTTTGTTAAAAGAGAGAGAGCGAGCGAGAGAGAGAGCGAGAGCGCCCTTTCTGGCCTGTATTTAACTAGGGTAAACAGAGAAAAGATTCCTTGTCTTAAAGGTAGGTTTAGATTTTCTTACTGAGTTAAAAATTAACAAGAGGAAACCAACTAAGATATTTAAATGGGAATGTGCCAGCAGTGAATAATAATTAATATATTTTAGTCAAATTTGTAAAAGAAACATTGCTCAAATTGAACAATTTTCTGTCATCTTTGTCTATATCAATGTCATCACAAAATTCTTCTATGCTATTTTTTCAACTGGGGGTGATTTTGTGCCACAATAGACATTTGTCATGTGGGAAGACACTTTGGCTGACATCTCTTACTCTGGTTTCTGCTTTCTCCTTTTTATAAGAACTCCAGTAATCTGCAGTAAGGCCCACACTGGTTCAGTTCTCCACACCTTAACTAAAATTAACAATTTTGAAGGGTACTGTTTAAAATAGGTACATATCCACAGGAAATTGTATTAAGATTAAGAACATGTCTAAATTGTGCATAATTCAATCTACCACATGGTCCTTCACATAATCATATACATTTTAGAATTAATTTGTTAATTTCCACAAAAGCCTGCTTAGATATCAGTTGGATTGCCATCAGATTTGTAGATCAACATCTCTGCGATATTGAGTATCCTGATACATGGCCATGGTATATGAATACATTTATTTTTCTTAATTACTTTCTCACTGTAACTTTTTTGTTTGATTTCTGTGCACAGATCTTGCACACCTTTCATTAGATTTATTCTTCCTTATTTTACATTTTTGCATATTAAAATCACTTTATATTTTCAGTTGGCTACTGTTGAGAAAAACAATTGACTTTATACTGAACTTGTACTCATCAACCTTTTTAAATTCACTTACTTACTCTAGTAATGTAGGTTATATTCTTCTGGATTTGCACATACATAGTCATGTTGTCAGTTTTATGTCTTCTTTTTCAGCCATTACATCTTTTGTTTCTTTTTATTGTCTTAATGTACTCTATAGGTCTTCCAGTTCAATATTGAACAGAATTGATGAGGCCAGACATCCTTGTATTCTCAAACACAGGAAGTAAGTTTTCAAGATTTTACCGTTAAGTGTGATATCTACTATGAGGTTTTTGAAAATAACATTTTTACTTTAAGTATGTTGCCTATTATTTCTAGTTTGCTAAGAGTATTTATCATGAATGGGTATTGAGTTTTATCAAATAATTTTCCTGCATCTATCAAGATGGTGATGTGATTTTTCTCTTTAATTCTGTTAATGCTGCAATTTACATTGGTTGATTTTGAAATGTTAAATCAATATGCTATTCCTAGTATGAAGCCTGCTTAGTCATGATGTATTATTCTTTCATGTATTGCTAGATTTAATTGATTATTTTAAAAATAATATTTTATTTATAAATACAATAGAAATTAGCATGTAATTTTTCCATTCCTATAATGTCATTTTCATTTTTTAAACCAATTTTATTGAGGTATGATTAACTTGCAACAAACTGCTCGTATTTAAAACATGTAATTTAAGAAGTTTCTACATATGTTTACACCATATACCATCATAAAATGCAGATAATAAATGTATTCTGCACCCCAAAAGTTTCTTAATATACCTTTCTACTCACCCTCCCTACTTCTCTGTCCCCAGGAAACCAAAATCTAATTTCTGAATCTGTAGATTATTTTTTCTTTCCTTTTTAATTTTTATTGGGATTTTCCAGATACCATACAATTATCCAAAGATCCAAAGTATACAATCAGTAGCCCCTGGTACCCTCATACAGCTGTGCATCCATCACCATACTTAATTTTTTTCAATTTTTAGAACATTTTCATTACTCCAGACAAGAAATAAAGTGAAAGATGTAAAAGAAAAAAAAAAAGAAAGAAAAGGAAACTCAAATCCTCCAATATCCCTAACTAACCCCCCTCAATTGTTGACTCATAGTGTTGGTATAGTACATTTGTTACTGTTTATGAAAGAATGTTGAAATACTACTAACTGTAGTATATAGTTTGCAATAGGTATATATTTCTTCCCTATATGCCCCTCTATTATAACTTCTAATTGTATTGTCATACATTTGTTCTGGTTCATGGAAAAGATTTCTAACATTTGTACAGTTAATCATGGACATTGTCCACCATAGGATTCAGTTTTATACATTCCCATCTTCTGACCTCCAACTTTCCTTCTGGTGACATATATGACTCTGAGCTTCCCCTTTCCACCTCATTCATGCACCATTCAGCACTGTTAGTTAGTCTCACATCTTGCTGCCAACACCTCTGTTCATTTCCAAACATTTAAGTTCATCCTAGTTGAACATTCTGCTCATACTAAGCAACTGCTCCCCATTCTTAAGCCTCGTCCTATATCTTGGTATTACATGTCTATAAGTTTACATATTATAATTAGTTCCTATCAGTGAGACCCTGCAATATTTGTCCTTATGTGTCTGGCTTATTTCACTTAGTATATTGCCCTCAAGGTTTTGTCATCAACCCATTTTTTTTTAGTATGGTTTTGTTCACACACCATACATTCTATCCCAAGTAAACAATCGATGGTTCTCTGTATGGTCACATATTTATGTGTTCCCCACCTTCACCACTATCTATATAAGGGCATCTACATTTCTTCCACAAGGCAGGAGAGAGAGTCAAAGAAGGTAGAGAGGCAAAAGAAAGAGGAAAAAAAATGACAGCTAGAAAGCAGCAACAGGAAAAATAACCTGAAATCAAAGTAAAGAGTCAGATAACACCACCAATGTCAAGTGTCTAACATGCCTCCCCTATCCCCTCCTCTTATCTGCATTTATCTTGGTATATTGCCTTTGTTACATTAAAGGAAGCATAATACAATGATTCTGTTAGTTACAGTCTCTAGTTTACATTGATTGCATCCCTCCCCCAATGCCTCCCCATTTTTAACACCTTGCAAGGTTGACATTTGCTTGTTCTCCCTTGTAAAAGAACATATTTGTACATTTTATCACAATTGTTGAACACTCTAGATTTCACCAAGTTACACACTCCCAATCTTTATCTTTCCTCCTTTCTTCTGGTGTCTCACATGCTCCCAACCTTCCTCTCTCAACCATATTCATAGTTATCTTTGTTCAGTGTACTTACATTGCTGTGCTACCATCTCTCAAAATTGTATTCCAAACCATGCACTCCTGTCTTCTCCTATCACTCTGTAGTGCTCCCTTTAGTATTTCCTGGGGGGCGGGTGTCTTGTTCACAAAGTCTCTCATTGTCTGTTTGTCAGAAAATATTTTGAGCTCTCCCTCACATTTGAAGGACAGCTTCAATGGATATAGGATTATTGTTTGATGGTTTTCCTCTTTCAGAATCTTAAATATATCATACCACTTCCTTCTTGCCTCCATGGTTTCTGCTGAGAGATCTGCACATAGTCTTATTAAGCTTCCTTTGTATGTGATGGATTGCTTTCTCTTGCTGCTTTCAGGATTCTCTCTTTGTCTTTGACATTTGATAATCTGATTATTAAGTGTCTTGGTTTAGGCCTATTCAGATCTATTTGGTTTGGAGTATGCTGCACTTCTTGGGTTTGTAATTTTATGTCTTTCATAAGAGATGGGAAATTTTCATTAATTATTTCCTCTATTATTGCTTCTGCCCTTTTCCCTTCTCTTCTCCTTCTGGGACACCAATGATATGTACATTCTTGTACTTTGTTTCATCCTCAAGTTCCCGGAGACATTGCTCATATTTTTTCATTCTTTTCTCCATCTGCTCCTTTGCGTGTAGGCTTTCAGGTGTTTTGTTCTCTAGTTCCTGACTGTTTTCTTCTGCCTCTTGAGATCTGCTGTTGTATGTTTCCATTGTGTCTTTAATTTCTTGTATTGTGCCTTTCATTTCCATAGATTCTTCTAGTTGTTTTTTTTTTTTGACTTTTGATTTCTGCCTTATGTATGCCCAGTGTTTTCTTTACAGCCTCTATCTCTTTTGTGAAATCTTCTCTTAACTTTTTGAATTGACATAGCATTAGTTGTTTAAATTCCTGTATCTCAGTTGAAGTGTACATTTGTTCCTTTGACTGGGCCATAACTTTGTTTTTCTTAGTGTAGGTTGTAGTTTTCTGTTGTCTAGGCATCTGACCTCCAAGGTCACCCCAGTCAGGTTTTCCCAGATGAGAACAGGCTCAGATCACAGAAGGAGGAAATATTCAGTATCCGGTTTCACTGATGGTTTTTCTTAGAGGACTGACACACCTGTGCTTTTCTGCCCAGCAGATATGCCTGTCAGCCTGTCATGGGCTGGTGAAGGAAGTGTGGCCTGTGGCTCTTCTCCCCCAGGCTTTGGGGTCTGGTTCCTAAAGGCAGGCAGTAGAGCTGGGCCCCTCCCTTTCCTCTTGGAAAGCTGTGCCCCCTCCAGAGAGGTCATGTGCATATCCATAAGTTCTTCATTTCTCTGACTCTGCTGATCAAAGTGTTTTGATTTTAAAATGGCTGAGGCTTTCTTTACTGCCAAGCACGGCAAGCTGAAAATGGCTGAGGTTTTCTCCACAGAGAGAGAGAGGGACAGAAAAACTCCCAGGTTCACCCATTAGCCAGAGATAGCACCCAATCCTCTGGGCTCCCTGTCCTGAGACAGATATGTCCCCCGATTCTCCCAAGGTCAGTTGTCACCAAAAGCCCCTGTCTGCTTGTTGAGGATTCACTGTATTGAGCAGTTAACTTAAAACCCCACTTGGAGCTGGGCTGAGAGAGTGCTGCTCTCTAGCACCATGAGGCTTTTGTGAGGGAGGGGCTCTTTGCTCTCAGTGTGGGTCCACAGTTTTTACTTACAGATTTTGTGCTGCAATCTCAGGCATTCCTCCCAATTCAGGTTGGTGGATGATGAGTGGACAGTCATGTTTGTCTCCCCACAGTTATTCCAGGTTATTTACTAGCTTTTTTGTCATTTATGAATTGTTCCGGGGGGCTAACAGTCTTCCACTCCTTTCTATGCCACCATCTTAGTTCCTTCTCTGTAGATTGTTTTTTATTTTTAGAATTTTACAAAATGTAATCATCTAGTTTTTACTCTTTTGGCTTGGCATATTTCCTATAATATATATTTAGATATTCATCCATGTTATTGCATGTAAAAATGTTTCATTCCCATTTTTCCTTTGGTATTCTATTGTATGGATATGCCATGATGTGTTTAACCATTTACCTTTGATGGAAATTTTGATTGTTTGCAGTTTTTGGCTATTGCAAATAAGGCAGTTATGGATACTCATGCACAAGTCATCATATGGACATATACTTTCATTTATTTGGGTAAATACATAGGAGTGGAGTGTATTGTTTACATGGAAGTGGTATGTTTAACTCATAAAGAAAATTCCAAACTGTTTTCCAAAGTTGTACCATCAGCAGTGTATGAGAGTTCCAATGCTTCCACATGTCATCAAAGCTTGGTATGGTCAGACCATTCTAAGAGGTGTTAAGGGAGATGTAATTGTGGTTTCTGTTAGCCTTTACATAATGACTAATGATTTTGTGCATCTGTTATTGTACTTATATACCATCTATATATCTTTTTTGGTGAAGTGCTTTTTCAAACTTTTCCCCATTTTAAAAATTGGGTTTTTACTTTCTCATTATTGAGTTTTGAGGGTTCTTTATATATTTTAGATGTAAGTACATTATCAGACATGTGCTTTGCAAATATTTTCCCCCAGCCTGTAGATT
This sequence comes from Choloepus didactylus, assembly GCF_015220235.1. Classification (NCBI taxonomy): domain Eukaryota; kingdom Metazoa; phylum Chordata; class Mammalia; order Pilosa; family Megalonychidae; genus Choloepus; species Choloepus didactylus. The sequence continues at coordinate 42,798,857 of NC_051335.1, read as the reverse complement.
TCCTTTATATTCTCCTAATTTTGATGAAGTCCAGTTTATCAAATATTTTCTTTGATGGATAGTGTGTTTGGTGTCAGGCTTATGAAATATTTACCTAAGAGAAGGAACTCACTAGAATATTTAAAATCATAAGTTTTACATGCAAATCTATAATCTGTCTTGAGTTAATTTTTGCAAATGATGTATAGTGTGGAATAAAGTTCTTTTTATTTTCATTTTTTGAGAGAAGTTGTAGGTTTACAGAAAAATAATGAGAAATATAGAGTTCTCATGTACCCCACAATGCACAGTTTTCACTATTATTAATGCTTTGCATGACAAAACAATATTATTATAATTATAGTATTAAATGTAGTCCATAATTTACATTAGGGATCACTGTTTGTCTTGTACAGTTTTGAGGTTTTTTAATATTTTTATTCTGGTAATATCTATACAACCTAAAATCTCCCATCAAAACCACTTTCAAATGTACAATTCAGTAGTACTAATTACAATCACAATCTTGTGCTGCCAACAAAACAATACATTGCTTAAACTTTTTCCATCAGCCCAAAAAGAAATTCTGTACCAATTAAGCATTTACCCCCAATTCCTTATTCTCACCTCAGGCCCTGGTAAACTGTATTCTATTTTCTGACTGTATGAATTTGCATATTCTAATTATTTAATTTAAGTGACAGACAACCTAAAATGGCAGCTAGGTGAGACAGGGCAAAAAAACACCTCCGTGAAAAATACTAGATAAAAACCAGAAAGTAACCTAGAACACCACTGCCAGTGATACACCAGCCAGCCAAAGTCTGCTAAATCCACAGGGAATGTGCATTTGGTGAAACCAGGAGCCTGCATTCTGAAATGAGTGAGTGAGTTGGCTGAAAGTCCCACAGCCATGCTGTGGTGTGGGAAAATGGTGGGCTGGCATTTGGAGATGGACTAGTTCTTTAAAAAAAAAAAGTCTGGGAGTGGCTGCAGATACGATGGGGAGAGCCGCACAGTGAAGCATGGTGGGAGGGGGCTGGGCTAATGCCTTGGTGTCTAGTGTGGAGGATACCCCTTCCCACACCCACTGCTGATTCTCTCAAGACCAGAGGAGCACAGGGGAGCCAAAAGGAGAAAAATAACTGCATTCCCTGCAGCCATCTCCCCAGCTGGTGGGGGACACTCCTGCCTGGGGCCAGACCCACAGCCCAGAGCCATGTCAAGAAACCCAGTGTGACGGGGAATCTTCCCCACAGCACTACACACAAGCCACAATATCAGCCATGGACAGTGGCCTTTAATATACCCATGGATGATTGTCCTGGGGCTGGAAGAGTGGAGCTGTGCGAAAAGGGAGAAGTTAATACATCCCATTCAACCATCTTTGAAGCGGGCTGGGAGCCCCCCTGCATGACCCAGCAACCCAGGGCTTTCCTGACAGACCAGCACACGCTAGTGATGTGGCATGGCCCTCCCTCAGCAGAGGTCCTGAAAGAGCACAGCTGGGAAGGGGAAACTGCTCAGAAATCCCAGGGACTCTATGTGAATACCAAGGACTTGTGGGTCAGTGGCAGAGACAAATGGTGGAAAGACTGAAATGAAGGCTTAGGCTCTGGCAACAGCTTTAAATCTCTGGGAACACCTGGGAGGCTTGATTATTAAAGCTACCCTGCCTGCCTAACCACCCAGACACATACCCCACATTCAGAGCAGACAGCACCAACAACACACCCAAACTTGGTGCACCAATTGGACCCCACAAGAATCAGATCCCCAGACACCACAAAGACAAAGTGGGGGAGAACTGCCTTGAGGGGAATAGGTGACCCACGAATGCCATCTGCTGGTTAGTTAAAGTGTACATCACCAAGCTGCAGTTCTGTCAAATTAGGGATCAAGTAAAGCAAATGCCAAGAGGCCGAAAACAACAGAAAATCTTAAAGCATATGATAAAACCAGACAGTATGGAGAACCTAAACCAAAACACCCAAATCAAAAGATCAGAAGACACACAGTACTTGGCACAATTAATCAAAGAATTACAGACAGGCAACAAGAGCATGGCTCAGGATATAAAGGACATGAAGAAGAGCATGGCACAGGATATGAAGGACATAAAGAAGACCCTAGAAGAGCATAAAGAAGAAATTGCAAGAGTAAATAAAAAAATAGAAGATCTTACAGAAATAAAAGAACTGCTGGCCAAATTAAAAAGACTCTGGATACTCATAATAAAAGATTAGAGGAAGTTGAACAACAACTCAGCCTCCTCTAGGACCACAGAACAGAAAATGAATGAACAAAAGAAAGAATGGGGAAAAAATTGAAAAAATCAAAATGGATCTCAGGGATATGACAGATAAAATAAAACATCCAAATTTAAGACTCATTTGTGTCCCAGAAGGGGAAGAGAAGGGTAAAGGTCTAAAAATAGTATTCAAAGAAATTGTTGGGGAAAACTTCCCAAACTTTCTACACAATATAAATACACAAAGCATAAATGCCCAATGAACTCCAAATAGAATAAATCCAAATAAACCCACTCCAAGACATATTCTGATCAGACTGTCAAATACTGAAGAGAAGGAGCAAGTTCTGAAAGCAGCAAGAGAAAACGAATTCACCACATACAAAGGAAACAACATAAGACTAAGTAGTGACTACTCAGTGGCCACCATGGAGGCAAGATGGCAGTGGCATGACATATTTAAAATTCTGAGAGAGAAAAATTTCCAATGAAGAATACTTTATCTAGCAAAACTCTCCTTAAAATTTGAGGGAGAGCTTAAATTTTTCACCAACAAACAAATGCTGACAGAATTTGCTAATAAAAGACCTGTGCTACTTCAGATACTAAAGGGAGCCCTACTGACAGGCAAACAAAGAAAGAAGAAGAGATATAGAAAAATTTAACAGACATGTATAGAACATAACATCCCAAATGACCAGGATACACATCCTTCTCTAGTGATCACGGATCTTTCTCCAGAATAGACCATAGGCTGGGACATAAAACAAAGCTCAATAAATTTAAAACAATTGAAATTATTCAAAGAACATTCTCTGACCACAATGGAATACAATTAGAAGTCAATAACCATCAGAGACTTAGAAAATTCACAAACACCTACAGGTGAAAAATGAGGGGAAGATGAAAACATTCCTGGATAATCAAAAGCTAAGGGACTTCATCACCAGTAGATCAGTCCTATAAGAAATGCTAAAGGGCATTGAGCAGGCTGAAAGGAAGGGACACTAAACAATTGACTGAAACCACATGAAGAAATAAAGATTTCCAGTAAAGATCACATGGTAAATATAAATACTACTGTATTTTTGATTTGTGACTCCACTATTTACTTCCTACAGGATCTAAAATACATAAACTGTAATGATAAATCAGTGGTTTTGGACTCAATGTAAAGTATGTAATTTTTGACAAGAACTACATAAAAGTGGAGGAATGAGAGAGTATAGGAACATAGTTTATGTGTACATATTGAAGTTAAGTTGGTATCAAAGAAAAACAAGATTGATATAGATTTAAGATGTTAAATTTAAGCCCCACAGTAAACACAAAGAAAGTATCAGAGAATATGACCATAAAGATGAAAAGTAGAGTATAGGTTATGAGAAGTGGGGGAAGGGGTAATGGGGAGTTAAGAAATGAGTGTAGGGTTTCTGTTTGGGGTGGAGGGAAATTTCTCATAATGGATGGTAGGAAGGTGATGGCATTGCAACTTTCTAAATGTGATTAATCCCACTAATGGAATGATAGGGAGGGATTGAAATGGGAAGATTTGGGCTGTATATATGTTTCCAGGATTGAAAAAAAAAGACAGTCTAAATAGAGAATGACAATTAAATGCCAAGGGTGACCCTGGATGGGATCTGAGGATGGAGGAGAAGAGGCTCAAAAGGACACAGATGGGACATAAGGAAGAAAAAAAAAAGGAAATATAGAATGTAAGCTTTGTATCAAGGTTGAATTTCTTGAACTTCTTAGTTGCGTTTAATGGGATGGCATAAAAGAATATTCTTGTTCATGGGAAATGTATATGTGAACTATATTGTTTTTTCAAGGATGTGTGCAGCTTACTCTCATGTTCAGAAGACAGAGCAATAGATGATGGATGATAGGGAGGGAGAGAGGGAGGGAGGGAAAGAAAGAAAGAACTGGTGTGACAGGATGTTAAAGGTGGTGGATTGGGGTATCGGGGGAGGGGGGTCAGGGTATGCTGGAGTTCTATGTATGGGTTTGTACTGTTTTTGCAACTGTTCCTGTAAGTTTGAATTTATCTTAAAATAAAATTTCTTATAAAAATAATTTAAGTGAGATCACATAATGTTGGTCCTTTTGTATCTGGATTATTTTACTCAACTTGCTGCCATTAAGATTTATCTATACTGTCACATGTATCAGAACTTCACTCCTTTTTACGGCTGAATGATATTCTGCAGTTTGTATATACTGAATTTTGTTTATCCATTGTTCTCTTGATAGGCACTTGGATTGCTTCCATCTTTTGACAATTGTGGATAATGCCATTATGTATGTCAGTGTACAAATATTTGTTCAAGTCCCTGCTTTCAATTCTTTTTGATATATGCCTAGAGGTGGGATTGCTGGGTCATATGGTAATTATAAACAGCTTTCTGAGGAATCACCAGCCTGTCTTCCAGAGGGGCTGCACTATTTTACATTTCCACCAAAAATGACCAAGTGTTTATATTTCTCCACATCCTCTCCAACACTTCTTATCTGTTTCTTTGAATAGAAGCCATTCTAGTGAGTATGAAATGGTATCTCATTGTAGATTTGATTTGCATTTCCCTAATAGCTGATGATGTTCAGCATCTGTTCATATGCTTATTTGCCATTTATTTATCTTTGTTGAAGAAATTTATAGTCAATTCAATTTCCCATTTTTATTTTGGATTGTTTGCCTTTTTGTTGTTAAGTGAAGGACTTCTTTATATATTCTGGATATTAACTCTTATCAGATATGTGGTTTCCAAATATTTTCTCTCATTCTTTAAGTTGTCTTTTTACCTACATGATAAAGTCTCTTGATGCATTACAGTTTTAAATGTTGATGGGGTCCCATTTAGTTGTTTTTTCTTTTGTTGCCTATGCTTTTGATGTAAAATCTAAGAAACTGAAAAATCCTGAAGATTTTTACCTATGTTTTCTGCTAAAGTTTTATAATTTTGTTTCTTATATTTAAGTCTTAGGTCTTAGATTTATTTTGAGTTGATTTTTGTATAGAGTGTGAGGTAGGGGTTCATCTTCACTGTTTTGCATATGGGCAACCAGTTTTCACAGAACCATTTGTTGAAAAGCCTACTCTTTCCCAACTGTGTATACTTTGCACCCTTGTCAAAAATCAGTTGACCATAGATGTAATGATTTATTTCTGAACTCTGAATTCAAATTCATTGTTCTATGTGTCTCTCTTTTTGTTAGCATCATGCTGTTTTGATTACTGTGGCTTTGTAATTTTAGTTTTAAGTTTGAGAAATGTGAGTCCTCCAACTTTGTTCTTTTTTGAAGATGGCTTTGGCTATTTGGGCCTCTTTCCTTTCTATATAAATTTGATGATTGGCTTTTCCTCTTCTAGAAAGAAGGCTGTTGGAATTTTGATTGGGATTGCATTGATTCTGTAAATCACATTGTATAGAATTGACAGCTTAATGATATTTAGTCTTCCAACCCATGAACATGGAATGTCCTTCCATTTACTTAGGTCTTCGATTTATTTTAGCAGTATGTTTTAGTTTTCTGACTACAAGGTCTATATGGCCTTGGTTAGAATTATTCCTACATATTTGATTCTTTTCATTGCTACTATAAATGGAAATTTTTTTCTTGAGTTTTAACTACAAATTGTTCATTACTTGTCTACAACAATAGTATTGATTTTTCTCAGTTGATTCTGTACTCTGGCAATTTGCTGAATTCATTTATCAGTTTTAGTGCTTTGTTATGGATTTTTTAGGATAGTCCGTAAATAAAATCATGTCATCAGCAAATAGAGACAATTTTCCCCTCCTTTCCAATATGGATGCCCCTTCTTTCTTTTTTTCCCCCAAATCACTGGGTAGAACTTCCAGTAAAATTTCAGTAACAGTGGTGACATTATTAGTGGGCATTCTTGTCTTGTTCCTGACCTTGGGGGAAAAGCTTTCAGTATTTCACCATTGAATCTTATGCTAGTGGTACATTTTTCATATATGCCCTTTATCACATTGAGAAAGTTTACTTCTAGTCCCTTGTATGTGCTTTTATCAAGAAGTCATGCTGAATTTTGTTAAATGCCCTTTTTGCATTAACTGAGATGATCATGTTCTTTTTATCCTTTTGTTCTATTAATGTGGTGTATTACATCGTAGATTTTCTTATGTTGAACACCCCCTTTGCTTACTTGGGATAAATCCCACATTCTCATGTGATATAATTCTTTTAATATGCCACTGGATTTGAGTTGATAGTATTTTGTTGAGCATTTTTGCATCTATATGCATAAGGGATATTGGTATGTAATTTTCTTTTCTTAAGCTATCTTTATCTGGTTTTGGTATGAGGGTGATGGCTTCATAGAATGAGGTAGAGTGTGTTTCCTCCTCTTCAATTTTATGGAAATGTTTGAGTAGGGCTGGTTTTAAGTCTTCTTGGAATGTTTGGTAAAATTTACCTGTAAAGCCAATTATTCTGGGCTTTTCTTTGTTGTGAGGTTTTTGGTTATTGACTTAATGTTGTTACCAGTTTTTGGTCTGGTGGGATCATCTATTTCTTCTTGAGTCAATGTATGTAGTTTCTATGTTCCTAGGAATTTGTCCATTTCATTTAGTTTATCTCATTTTTGGTGTACAATTTTTCGTAGTTGTATTAGGGTTCTCTAGGGAAACAGAACCAACAAGAGATATCTGTGAACAGATTTTATAAAAGATTTTATAACAGTGTCTCATGCAACTGTGGGGCTGCATTGAGCCCAAATTCCATAGGGCAGGGATGCATAAGTCCAAATTCTATAGGGCAGGCAGAAAACTGGCAACTCTGATGAAAGTGTTTGGTGAACTCCTTAGCAGACACTCACTAGCCAAAGAAGCAAAGGTTCTCTCTCATTCTTCCTTAAAAGTCTTTAACTGATTGGATTAAATCCAGCTAATTGAATTCTCTCATTACGGGAGACACACCCTTCATTGATGTAATCAGTCACAAGTGCAGTCAATTGACTAATGATTTAATAAACCAGCCATAAATTCCTTACAGTAATGGTTAGGCCAGTGCTTGCTTGACCATACACCTGGACACCATCACCTGGCCAAGTAGACACATGAACCTAGCCATCAGAGTCCACCCCTTGTCAATCTGGCAGTTATACACATCACCTTAAACCATATTTAACCTCTAAATAGAGCATGATAACAGACATATGTTTTACCTACAAATATTCAGCTGTCCTGTGTGCAACTGGAAATACACTAAAACTTTCCAGGATAGGGTGCAAGTCCTTGGGTAACATTGACACTTAAACTTGATTTTTTATAACTTAAATACTGTGAAATGAACAATACAGATTATGTCATATGATAAGGGGATAAGATAGAGAAGAAAACAAAGATATTTACTTTATGGACAAATACAAACATACTCATAACAAAACAAGGAGGAAATATTCATGCCATCATAATCCTCATTCCTGTAACTGGGCACATGGTCATAGTTCATATTTATCATTACCTTTTTCCACTGCCCATTTCATGTTCCCTTTACCCTCAGCAAGCACTTCAGCTGGCCATGGTTCTTTGCCTGGTGGGGGACCCAAACCTTCATTCCTGAAGTTTCTTTGTCATTGGTAGTCCTGCCTGGATTGGGTTGTTGCTGTTTTCCATTGACTTTAATCACAGGGCATGGTAGTACTAAGAGACAACCTAGAAGATCTGTTGTAGCACACCCAAATGAAGAATATGGTGTCTCCAAAATCCGAACAGATATACCTTCCCTCAGAAGTTATATATCAACATGCTCCACACCACTGGATACCTAGAAATTTTACTGAGGTGGAAGACACCTGTATTTTTGTTTGATTTATCTCACATCCTCTGACACACAAATGCTTTACCAACAAATCTAGAGTAGTTGCTACTTCTTGTTCACTAGGTCCAATCAACATGATATCATCAATATAATAGACCAGTGTGATATTTTGTGGGACAGAGAAATGATCAAGATCTCTGCGGACAATGTTATGATATAGGGCTGGAGAGGTGATAAACCCCAGCCCTGAGGTAGGACATTGAAGGTATACTTCTGGCCTGGCCAGCTGATTGCAAACAGTTTCTGGTAGTCCTTACTAACAGCTTGGGAGAAAAAGGCATTTTCCAGATCAATAGCTGCAAACCAGGTACCAGGGAATGTGTTGATTTGCTCAAGCAATGATTACACATCTGGAACAACAGCAGCAATTGGATTTACTATCTGGTTAAGCTTGTTATAATCCATTGTCATCCTCTAAGACCCATCTGTTTTCTGCACAGGCCAAATACGAGAGCTGAATGGGGATGTGGTGGGAATCACCACCCCTGCATCCTTCAAGTCCTTAAGAGTGGCATTAATCTCTCCAATCCCTCCATGATTCTGGTATTGCTTCTGGTTTACTATATCGCTATGCAGGGGCAGTTCTAGTGGCTTCCACTTGGCCTTTCCTACCATAATATCCCTCACTTCATGAGCCAGGGAATCAAAGTGGGGATTCTGCCAGTTGCTGAGTATGTTTTTTCCAATTATGCATTCTGGAAGTGGGGAAATAAACACAGAGTGGGTCTGCAGACCAACTGGAACCACTGTGAGATGGATCTGAGCTAAAACTCCATCAATCCCCTGATGTTCATAAGCCCCTACTCTGACTGGTAACCAGAGAGACATTTTGGGTCTCCTGGAATTAATGTCACATTTGAGCCAGTGTCTAATAATCCTCAAAATATCTGATCATTTCCTTTTCCCCAGTGCACAGTTACCCTGGTAAAATGCTGTAGGTGCCATTGCAGAAGGCTGGGAAGAAGATTAGCTGTATAATTTCTTGGCAGTGTAACAGGGTCCTTCCCCAAGTGTACCCAGCCTTCCCCTGATTGTGGGGGCTCTGGGTTTGCAAACTGTTTGACATCTGGGAATGGACTAAGGAGACCTGACTCTCTGTTTTTGTAGTTCCAGTTAGATTTCTGTTCACTTGACCTAGAATTCTTTTTCTTATACAGGTCAAACAAGAATTTAGTAGACTGTCCATCTATTTTATTTCTATGTACTCCATGATCTACTAGCCAATGCCATAAGTCTCTGCAAGTCAGATTATTTTGACTGCAGCTTTGAGCCTGTTTTCCATTACTGTAGCCATGCCCACTTTGTCTTTGGAAATTAACTGCTGCCATGTTGCTTCTGCCAAGTTGGGATCTGACTATCCTCATTATGTTTAAGGATTCCAGCTCAGTGACAGCATTTCCCACAGTAATATCTGACCTACAGAGATGGGCAACTACAGAGCTCTTCAGGGATGACAGAGCTAGTCTCACAAAATTCCTTATGGTCCTGGTAACAAGTGTATCCTGGAGGTTTATTCTCTTTAGGTGTAGGTTGGATGACAGGCTCTTCAGGGCAGATTGGAGGTCAGGAAGCTGTTTCCTCAAAGCAGGCTGGAGGTTGGTTAGCTGTCTCCTCAGGGCAGACTGGAGGTGGGGGTGGTGTTTCCTCAGGGCAGACCAGGTATATCTAGCAAAGACTCAGCAGAATCCACATTCCAGTGGTGTGTGAGCAGGTGTTCCATGATAAATCTACTCAGACGTTCCAATTTCTCTAAGCCTTTGAATCTCCTCCTATACATCATACCAGAGCAGTCCTGACATTTCAACCTTAAGTAATGTCTGCCACCATTTGGTCCATGTTTCAGCCAACAAGACAAACTGTTAATGCTCTATCTAACCCCTCGAGCTACAATATTGAATGCAACATCTCTGCTTAGTGGGCCCATATCAATAAATTTAGCCTGATCCAACTTTATATTCCTCCTCCCATTATCCCAAACCCTTAATATCCCTTCCCACACGTATTTCCCTGATTTCTGTCTATATAAATTGGAAAACTCATGCAGTTCTTTTGGAGCATAGTGTTCTTCCTCATGGGTCACATTTTATACCTTACCCTTTGGGCTCTGTTGGAACTTTCGTGTAGTTATCGGTCTTAAAAAAAAAGAGTTGTGGGGGGATAGATCATGAAAAGGATTAGAAGTATCCCTCAAGCCAGTTACCTGAGGACATTCCATTGCAATTTCATCTTGTGAAACAGTAGTAATCTCTTCAGACAAAGGAGTGAGTGCTGCTTCCTCAGGGAAGTTTATTACAGGTTTTGCAGGCACTGGAGGTTTATTCTCTTTAGGTGTAGGTTGGATGACAGGCTCTTCAGGGAAGATTGGAGGTCAGGAAGCTGTTTCCTCAAATCAGGCTGGAGGTTGGTTAGCTGTCTCCTCAGGGCAGACTGGAGGTGGGGGTGGTGTTTCCTCAGGGCAGACCAGGTATATCTAGCAAAGACTCAGCAGAATCCAGGGTTCCAATGTCCTCACTGCCATTATTATCAATCCACATGTCCCCATCACAAGTTTCAGGATCCCATTCTTTTCCAATCAATGCTTTTACTTTAACAGCAGATACCCTGTGAGGTTGACATTTTAGATTACACTGAAAATCTGCTACTTGTACAATGAGATTCTGGGTATGGTTTTCAGAAATCTCAAGTCTGTAGCCACAGGAAATAAGGGCACACATAGAAACCTTTACATCTGTCATATGGTGTTTAAGTTTCAAATTGGAAGCCTTTAGCTTATCCCTTTCTCTTATAACTTTGTCCAGTGTATGTAAGAGCAACCAGCCAACATCATTATACCTGTTAACTCCACAAAACTCTGTTAAGGTGTCAAAAACACTGTCACCCAGAGGCTTGCTTTGTACAAGAATATGATTAGGAGAATCAAATGGTGATATTTTTCATATATCCATTGCCAACTCACTCCCTGGACTGCCAGTGCCATCTTGTTTACTGGAAATTGAGTCATTAGTGCCTTTGAATGTAATCAGAGTAGAAAACCTTTTGTAAAAGCCCATTTTAAGATTCTGTTTCTCAAGAATCAATCCTGGTACCAACCTGTATTATTTAGGGTTCTCTAGGGAAACAGAACCAACAAGAGATGTCTGTAAATATAAGATTTTAAGTGTCTCATGCAACTCTGGGGATGTATGAGTCCAAATTCCATAGGGCAGGCAGCAAACTTGCAACTGCAATGAAAGTGTTCGATGAACTCTTTAAGAAATGCTGGCTAGCTGAAGAAGAAGTGATGGTCCTCTCTCTTTCTCCCTTAAAAGCCTTCAACTGATTTGATGAAATCCAGCTGATTGAATTCTCTCATTCCAGAAGACACACACTTGGTTGATGTAATCAGTCACAGGTGCAGTCAGTTGAGTGATGATTTAATAATCCAGCCTTCTGGTTTATTTACCAGCCACAAATATTCTTGCAGGAATGGTTAGGCCAATGCTTGCTTGACCAGACACCTGGATACCATCACCTGGCCAAGTTGACACATGAACCTAACCATTACAATATTATTCCCATATAATAATTTTTAAAATTGTGATTGTCATACAATTTTCCAAAGATCTAAAGTGTACAATCAATTGCTTCTGTATCATCATACAGCTGTGCATCCACCACAATTAATTTTTTTGAATTTTCAGAATATTTTCATTACTCCAGAAAAGAAATAAAGACAAAAAAGGAAACTTAAATCCTCCCATATCCCTAACCACCCCCCATCCATTACTGACTTGTAGGATTGGTATAGTACATTTGTTACTATTTATGAAAGAATGTTGAAATACTACTAAATGTAGTATATAGTTTGCAATAGATATATATATTTTTTCCTATATGCCCCTCTATTATTAACTTCTAGTTGTAGTGTCATACATTTGTTCTGTTTCATGGAAGAGATTTATAATATTTGTACAGTTAATCTCAGACATTGCCCACCACAGGGCTCACTGTTTTATACATTCCCATCTTTTAACCTCCAACTTTCCTTCTGGTGACATACGTAACTCTGAGCTTCCCCTTTCCACCACATTCATGCACCATTCAGCACTGTTAGTTGTTCTCACATTGTGCTACCATCACCTCTGTTCATTTCCAAACATTTAAGTTCAACCTAGTTGAATATTCTGCTCATACTAAGCAACTGCTCCTCATTCTTTAGCCTCATTCTATATCTTGGTGTGCTGGTTTGGGTGTATTATGTCCCCCAAAATTCCAGTCTTGTGTGGGCAGGAAACCTTGGTGTCAATTGGTTTGGAGAATTTTGATTGGATGTTTCCATGTACATGTGATCACTCAACTGCATGTGAGATCTTTCACTGGATAATTTCCATGGAGGTGTGGCTGCACCCATTCAGCATGGGCCTTTATTAGTTTACTGGAGCACTATATAAGCTCAGACAGAAGGAGCAAGCTTGCTACAGCCAAGAGGGACACTTTGAAGAACGCATATGAGCTGAGAGAGGAGCTGTAACTTACAGAGACATTTTGGAGATAGCCTTTGAAAACAGACTTTTGTTCCAGAGAAGCTAAGAGAGGACAAATGCCCCAAGAGCAACTGAGAGTCACATTATGAAGAGAAACTGCAGCCTAGAGAGGAACATCCTGGGAGAAAGCCATTTTGAAACCAGGACTCTGGAGCAGATGCCAGGCATGCGCCTTCCTAGCTAATAGAGGTTTTCTGGATGCCATTGGCCATCCTCCAGTGAAGGTACCTGATTGTTGATGCATTACCTTGGACACTTTATGGCCTTAAGGCTGTAACTGTGTAACCAAATACGCACCCTTTTATAAAAGCCAGTCCATTTCTGGTGTTTTGCATCCCAGCAGCATTAGCAAACCAGAACCCTTGGTAAGTTATATTTCATGTCTATGAGTTTACATATTATAATTAGTTCCTATCAGAGAGATGCTGTAATATTTGTCCTTATGTGTCTGGCTTACTTAACTCAGTATATTGCCCTCAAGTTTTTGTCATCAACCCATTTTTAAAATATGGTTTTGTTTACACCCCATACATTCCATCCTAAGTAAACAATTGATGGTTCCCTGTATAGTCACATATTTATGTGTCCACCACCCTCACCACTATCTATTTAGGGACATCTACATTTCTTCCACAAAGCAGGAGAAAGAGTCAAAGAAGGTAGACAGGCAAAAGAAAAGGAAAAAGAAAACAAAACAGAACCAGCAAACAAACAAAACCCAACATGACTGTTAGGAAGAAGCAAAAGGAAAGATAACCTTAGATCAAAGTACAATAAAGAGTCATACAACACTGTCAATGCCAAGAGTCTCACACCCCTCCCCTATGCTCCCCTCTTACCTGCATTTACCTTGGTATATTGCCTTTGTTACATTAAAGGAAGCATAATACTATGATTCTGTTAATTATAGTCTCTAGTTTATGTGGATTGTATTTTCCCCCAATACCTCCCTATTTTTAACACCTTGCAAGGTTGACATTCATTTGTTCTCTCTCATGAAGAAACGTATTTGTACATTTTATCACAATTGTTGAACACTCTAGGTTTCACTGAGTCATACAGTCCCAGTCTTTATCTTTCCTCTTTTATTCTGGTGTCCCACATGCTCCTAACCTTCCTCTTTCAACCATATTCATAGTTATCTTTGTTCAGTGTATTTACATTATTGAACTACCATCACCCAAAATTGTGTTCCAAACCTCTCACTCCTGTCTTTTCCTATCAGTCTGTGGTGCTCCCTTTAGTATTTCCTGTAGTGCAGGTATCTTGTTCACAAACTCTCATTGTCTGTTTGTCAGAGAATATTTTGAACTCTCCCTCATATTTGAAGGACAGTTCTGCTGGATATAGGAATCATGGTTGGCAGTTTTTCTCTTTCAGAATCGTAAATATATCACACCACTTCCTTCTTGTCTCCATGATTTCTGCTGATAAATCCACACATAGTCTTATTAAGCTTCCTTTGTATGTGATGGATCACCTTTCTCTTGCTGCTTTCAGGATTCTCTCTTTGTCTTTGACGTTTGAAAATTTGATTATTAAGTATCTTGGTGTAGGCCTATTCAGATCTATTCTGCTTGGAGCATGCTGTACTTCTTGGATTTGTACTTTTATGTCTTTCATAAGAGGTGGGAAATTTTCATTGACTCTATTGTTGCTTCTGCCCTTTTCCCTTCTCTTCTCCTTCTGGGACACCAATGACATGTACATTCCTGTATTTCATTTTGTCCTTAAGTTCCTGGTGATGTTGCTCATATTTTCCATTCTTTTCTCAATCTGTTCTTTTGTGTGTAGGCTTTCAGGATCCTGTTCTCCAGTTCCTGAGTGTTTTCTTCTGCCTCTTGAGATCTGCTGTTGTATGTTTCCATTGTGTCTTTACTCTCTTGTGTTGTGCCTTGCATTTCCATAGATTCTGCCTGTTGTTTTTTCAAACTTTTGCTTTCTGCCTTATGTGCAGCCAATGTTTTCTTTATAGCCTTTATCTCTTTTGCCATATCTTCTCTAAACTTATTGAATTAATTTAGTGTTAGTTGCTTCAATTCCTGTATCTCAGCTGAAATGTAAGTTTGTTCCTTTGACTGGACCATAATTTTGTTTTTCTTAGTGTAGATTGTAGTTTTCTGTTGTGTAGGCATCTGACCTCCTTGGCCACCCCATTCAGGTTTTCCCAGATGAGAACAGGCTCAGTTTGCAGAAGGAAGAAATATTCAGTATCTGGTTTCCCTGATAGTGTGTCTTAGAGGATTGACACAACCTGTGCTTTTCTGCCCAGTAGGTGGTGCCTGTCAGCCTGTCACTCCAGACTGTTGTAAGGAGGTGGGCCCATGGCTCTTTTCCCCCAGGCTCTGGGGTCTGCTTCTGAATGGAAGGCAGGTAGAAGAGCTGGGCCCCACTTCTTTCCTCTTGGGGAGATATGCCCTCCAGAGAGAGGTCATTTGCATATAAATAGATTCTTTGTTTCTCTGACTCTGCTATCTCCCCCCTTGTCTGGTTCAGAGTGCTGCAAGTTTAAAATGGCTGAGGCTTTCTGTACTGCAGTGCACTGTGAGCTGAAAATGGTTGATGCTTTCTCCACTGAGCCACCCAGGTTAAGAGAGAGAGAGAAAGGGACAGAAAGCCCCCTTTCAGGGTCAGTCAATGGTCCCCAGATTCATCCACTGGCCAGAGATAGCACCTGATAGTTTGGGCTCTCCATCCTGAGAAAGATGTGTCTCCTGACTCTCCAAGATTAGTCAACACCAAAAGCCTCTGTCTGTTTGTTGGGAATTCCTAGTTTGTATTGAGCAGTTAACATTAAAACCCCAGTTGGAGCTGGGCTGAGTTATATTTGCTTGTTCAGAGAGTGCTGCTTTCTAGCACTGCAATGCTTTACAGTTCAGTGTGCCATGAGGGAGGGGGCTCTCAGCTCGGGTCCACAGTCTTTATGTACAGATTTTATGCTGCAACCTCAGGCATTTCCCCCATTCCACATTGTTTCACGATGTGTGGACAGTGGCAGTCATCTCCAAGCAGGTATTCCAGATCTTTTACTAGTTGTTCCTCATTTTTTATTAGTTGCTCTGAGGGGACTAATTAACTTCCACTCTTCTCTATGCCTCCATCTTCTCCTCTCTTTTTTTCAAAATCATTTTTATTCCTGAGAGTCAGTATCAATGCCCCCCTTTTATTTCTGATTTTAGTTATTTGTGTCATCTCCTTTTTTTCCTTATTAGTCTTGCCAAAGGTTTGTGGATATCATTGATTATTTTTAGAATACCAAATATTCATACTTTTATTCTCTGTATTGTTTTTCATTCTGTATCTCTTTTAACTCCTCTCTAATCTTTGTTCTTTCTCTTGTAGGCAGCATAAAGTTGGGTCATACTTTTTATCCATGCTGTCAATCTCTGCCTTTTGACTGCAGATTTTAATCAATTACATTGATAGGAACTACTGATAATACAAGACATTTTACTGCCATTTTTGCTACATGATCTTTGTAAACATTGTATCTTTATGGCCATTAGTTCTTCTGTTAATGCCTACTTTCATATTTATTTTAGGTTTTGTAGTGTTCTATTTTGAGCTTCTTCTCATTTCCTTTTGTATGTTTTTCAGATATTGTCTTTATGTTTACATACTTGATCTGTAACAATCATGCTGGTTTGATACTTAAAGTTTACATACTTGATCTATAGTAATGTTAGTTTGATACTATTGACTTAAATAGCATACGCATACACTGTTGTTATCCCCCTCTGTACCCCAACTTTTGTGTTTTACTTGTTACAAATTATATCTTTATGCCTTGTATGTAGAAACCTTTATACCTGTCATTAGTTTTTATGCATATGCTTGTTAGAAACTTGTACTGGTTTGCTAATGCTGCTGTTATGCAAAATACCATACCTGGATTGGCTTTTATAAAGGGGGTTTATTTGGTTACAAAGTTATAGTCTTAAGACCATAAAGTGTCCAAGGTAAGGCAACAACCATAAGGTACCTTCACTGAATGATGGCCATTGGCATCCATAAAACCTCTGTTAGCTTGGAAGGCATGTGGCTGGTGTCTGCTTGTTCTCAGGTTGAATTTCAAAGTGGTGTTCTCCGAAGTATTGCTCTTGGGGCATTTTTTCCTCTTTTAGCTGCAGCTGCTCTTCAAAATGTCACTCTCCATTGCTCTGAGGTTCTTCTGTCTAACTCCCTTATACAACTCCAGTAATCCCATTAACACCAATCCTGAATGGGCAGGGTAACACCTCCATGGAAATTATCCAATCAAATGTTTCACTCACAGTTTATTGAGTCACATCTCCATAGAAGCACTCAAAGAATTCGAATCTAATCAACAGTAATATGTCTGCCTCCACAAGACTGCATCAAAGATAATGGTATTTTAGGGGCCATAATACATCCAAACAGCCACACACCTGTAAGTAAAAAGTGTTGTTTTATACAAAAAAATACAATAGTACCAGTGTTTTTAATTACACATATAGTTGCCTATCAGAGATCTTTATTTCTTTATGCTGCTTCAGTCAAATATCTAGTGTCTTTTCCTTTCAGTCTGAATAAATCCCTTTAGCGTTGCTTGTAAGGCTGGTCTAGAGGTTTTGAACTCTCTCAGCTTTTTAAATCTGGGAATACCTTGATTTTTCCTTCATTATTGAAAGAGATAATTTACCATTGCCCTAGTATGCTAATACTGCCAGAATGCAAAACACCAGAAATGGATTGGCTTTTATAAAAGGGGGTTTATTTGGTCACACAGTTACAGTCTTAAGGCCATAAAGCGTCCAAGGTAACACATCAGCAATCGGGTACCTTCACTGGAAGATGGCCAGTGGCATCCAGAAAACCTCGATTAGCTAGGAAGGCATGTGGCTGGTGTCTGCTCCAAAGTTCTGGTTTCAAAATGGCTTTCTCCCAGGATGTTCCTCTCTAGGCTGCAGTTCCTCAAAAATGTCACTCTTAGTTGCTCTTGGGGTGTTTGTCTTAGCTTCTGTGGAGCAAGAGACTGCTTTCAATGGCTGTTTTCAAACTGCCTCTCATCTGCAGCTACTCTTTCAGCTTCTGTGCATTCTTCATTGTGTCTCTCTTCTCTGTAGCAAGCTTGCTCCTTCTGTCTGAGCTTATCTGGTGCTCCAGTAAATGAATCAAGGCCCATGCTGAATGAGTGGGGCCACACTTCCATGGAAATTATCCAGAGTTATCACCCACAGTTGAGCGGGGCACATTTCCAGGGAAACAACCTAATCCAAACATTCCAACTTAATTCCCACTAATATGTCTGCCCCCACAAGATTGCATCAAAGAATAAGGCTTTTTGGGGGGGGATATAATATATACAAACTGGTACAAGCATATACAAAATTCTTTGTTGTCAATTATTTCCTTTCATCACTTAAAGTATTTCATCCACTGTCTTCTTGCCTCCATGGTATCTGATGAGAAATCTACTTAATCATATTGGGGCTCCCTTGTACAAAGCATGTTGCTTTTTCTCTTGCAGATTTCAGAACTCTCCCCATTCTAGGCATTTGGTAGCTTTACTAAACTTTGTCTCAGCATAGTTGTGGAGTTTGTCCTTTTTGGTGTTCTTTCAGATTCTTAGAATACATATCCTTTATTAAATTTGGAATGTTTTCTTCCATTATTTCTTTTATATTTATTCTGCCTCTTTTTTCTCCTTCTTCTGAGAGTATAATAATGCATATATTCATATGCTTGATGATGTCCCACAAGTCTCTTAAATTCTGTTCATTTTTTAAAATTCTTATTTCTTTCTGATCCTTAGCCTGAATCATCTCAATTATCTTATTTTTGAATTCACTAATTCACTCTTCTGCTATATCCAATCTGCTGTTGAAACAAACCCTCTAGGGATTTTTATAATTTCAGTTACTGTGGTCTTCAACACCAGTGTTTCTGTTTCATTTTCTTTGAAATTTCTATTTCTTTGTTTAAATTCTCATATTGTTCTTTCATCTTTTTTATGACATGTTTTAGTTCTTTCTCTTTGTTTTCCTTTATCTCTTTGAAAATAATTTTTAAAAAATCTTGTCTGATATGTCCAAAGTCTGGTATTCTTCCTTGGTGGTTTCTTAAGTTTTATCTTGTTGCTTTGGGTGGGCCATCATTTCTTATTTCTTCATTTGTCTTAAAATCATTTTTTGTACACTATACATTTTAATATTTTAACATATTAACTTTGATATTTAGTCACTGAGCTTTCTGTTCCTTAATGTGTATCCATTTAGTAATATATCAGAGATTCTCTTGAGTGCCAGAATCTAACAAATATGAATAAATGAATGAAAAAATACCTCTCATTGTCTTTGCAAATTGGTCCTGTGGTGGGCTGGTGCTCTCATTCAGAGTTTAGCCTTCTTATCAAGATTATCAGTCCAAGATAAAAGTGCAGGCTCCTCTTGGTTTTTCTGAGCCTGCATTGTGTTCTCACTTTCACTAGTGGCTTTAAAATTCCCCAATTTTAAGGATACAAATGCCTTCTCTACTCTGTATGAAATAGATTTTCCCTTCCTCTGGGGTGTACTGTTTTAAAAGTTTTTTTTAAGGTGACACAATTTTAATTTTTTTTTCCTTCCATATTTTCTGAAGTGCAGCTGTACATTTATTTCTTAAAAGTTGTATTATGAATTATACATAACATGAAGATAGATATTTATATATGAGTACATTTGAAAGAATGATAATAGGAAAACTTGTGTACCCAGCACCCAACATTAAAATATAGATAATTGTCAATATGTTTGAAACTCCCTATGTGCCCAACCTCAATCACATCCTCCTCCTCACCTGGATATATTCATTATACTGAACTTTTGTTGTTTTCTTATCTTCTCTCAAAGTTTTATGAAAACTCTGCATGCATGTGCTTTAAAAATTTTCTTTTATTAGAGAAGTTGTGGGTTTACAGAACAATCCTGCATAAAATACAGGATTCCCATACCCTACCCCACCATCTACACATTGCTCCAATGTGGAACATTTGTTATAATTGTTTATAGCACTTTTTATAATTGTACTATTTTTAGCAGTACTTACATTTACAATTGATGAAATATTATTAAAATAGTATTATTAGCTGTCACCCATAGTTTACATTAGGTTTACATATTTTCCCCATATACTTCCCTGTTATTAGTGTAATGCATTTGTTATAAATCATGAAAGAAAATTTCTATACTCATACTATTAAGTATAGTCCTTCAGCTTTAGTGGGGTTCGCTGTGTTGTACAGTCCTATGTTTTATTCTTCAAGTTTTTATTCTAGTAACATACACATAATAATGTTTCCCTTTTTAATCATATTTATTTATACCATTCTGTGCTGTCAATTATAGTCACAATAAAGTACTACCATTATCACCATCCATTTCAGAACCTTTACCATCAACCTATATAGAAAATCAACTCCCCAGTCTGTAAATCCAATCTGTCTTCTGGTAATCTGTATTCTAGACTCTCAAACCATGAGTTTGCCAATTCCAATTAGTTTCTAACAGTGAGGTCATAACAATATGGGTCCTTTTGTGCCTTTTGTGTCTGGTTTATTTCACTGAACATAATGTCCCCAAGATTCACCCATATTGTTGCATGCATCAGGACTTCATTCCTTTTTACAGCTGAATAATATCAGATTGTATGTATATAGCACATTTTGTTTATCCATTCATCAGTGATGGAAACTTTGGTTACTTTTATCTTTTGTCAATTGTGCATAATGCTGTGTTCTAGTTTGCTAATGCTGCTGGAATGCAAAATACCAGAGATGGATTGGCTTTTATAAAAGGGGGTTTATTTGGTCACACAGTTACAGTCTTAAGGTCATAAAGTGTCCAAGTTAACAAACACATCAGCAATTGAGTACCTTCACTGAAAGATTGCCAGTGGCATCCAGAAAACCTCGGTTAGCTGGGAAGGCACATGGCTGGTGTCTGCTCCAAAGTTCTGGTTTCAAAATGGCTTTCTCCCAGGACGTTCCTCTCTAGGCTTCAGTTCCTCAAAAATGTCACTCTTACTTGCTCCTGGAGTGTTTGTCCTCTCTTACCTTCTTCAGAGCAGGAGTCTGCTTTCAACAGCCATCTTCAAACTGTCTTTCATCTGCAGCTCCTGTGCTTTCTTCAAAGTGTCCATCTTGGCTGTAGCTCCTCTTCAGACATCACTCACAGCTGCACTGCGTTCCTTCTGTTATGTCAGCTCATTTATATGGCTCCACTGATCAACTTAGACCCACCCCAAATGGGCGGAGCAACACCTCCATGGAAATTATCCAATCGGAGTCTTCACCCACAGCTGGGTGGGGTGCATTCCAAAGAAACACTCAAAGAATTACAATCTAATCAACACTGATAACATCTGCCCACACAAGATTACATCAAAGATAATGGCATTTGGGGGGACATACTACATTGAAACTGGCACATGCTGCAATAAACATCGATGTGAAAATCTGTTTGAGTCCCTGCTTTGATAACTTGTGAGCATATTCCTCATATCAGGATTGCTGGATCATATGCTATTTCTATAGTTAGCTTCTTGAGGAAATTTAAAACTGTGTGTCACAGTGACCACACCATTTTGCATTCCCCCCAGAAGTAAAAGAGTATTCCTATTTCTCCACATCCTGTCCAAAGCCACAAGAGATTAGCAACATATTATGTACAAAGGATCCTAAATAACATTTTATGTTGATTTCTTAGCAGAAACCATAGTCAAGTAGGCAGTGGGATGACATATTTAAAGTGCTGAAAGTGAAAAATTGCCAACCCATAATTCTGTATCTGGCAAAACTGTCTTTCAAAAATAAGGGAGAGATAAAGACATTCCCAGATAAACAAAAGCTTAGGTATTTTTCACTACTAGACTAACCTTAGAAAAAGATGTTAGAGAGGGTTCTACAGGTGGAATCAAAAGACAATAGAAATAGATCAAAGCCACATGGAGAGAGAAAAAAAATCACTGATTATGGTAATGAATGTAATGACATGGGTAAATATAAATGCCAGTAGTATTGTGCTTTTGGTTTTTAACTCCACTTTTTACTTCCAATGGGATTTAAAAGATAAATGCATAAATTCAATGATCCACCAGTGGTTTGATGCTCATATTGTATAAACATGCAATTTGTGATAAGAACTATATAAAGATGGGGGATGGAGTGTATTTTGGATGTTATATGGAAGTTCTTTGGGTGATGAGAAACAAACACAGATAGACAGCCAGCTGAGAATGCATGAAACAACAGTTTTTTTTAGATCAAAGGGCTTGGAGAGGGAGAGGGGAGAATGAGGATGGTGAAGAGGTATGGAGCTTTCCTGACTTAGGCTCCTGGAAGGGTCATTGGAAGGGGTGGAAGAAGAAGATATGGATCCTGGCTTCTTACCTTTATTTTGACTCAATGGGGAGGAATGGTGTTTTCCCATGGATGTTGGAGATTGTCATCTTTAAACTATGCAGCATGAAGGGCAGAAGTAGAAAGGGCCATTTTGGGAAGCTGCAAGCAGTTTTATTATCCAGGCTATACAGAGTTACATGCCTTGCTAGTTGCAGTTATGCCCAGGGAAGGGCTGACTGGGGTAGTCTCTGAAAAGGGGGACTTAAACTAGGCCAAGCAAGATGTTGAGGCACTAAATATAATTTATTTATGCTATTATAGAGGGGTATAGGCACATAGTTTGTGTATACTGTTAAAGTTAAGTTGGTATCAAAGCAAACAAGATTGTTGTTGACTTAGGTGTTTGAAAGTATTTTTAAATGATAGTTAAAAAATCTGTGGGTTTATTTCTGGACTGTATTCTTTTCCATTGATCTGGGTCTCTGTTTATACCAATACTACACAGGCTTGTTTTCTGTAGATGCATATTAAGTGTCTACATTAGATTCTTTATGTCCTCCAACTTTTTTCATCTTTTTCAAGTTTTTTTGGCCATGCAACATCTTTTGTGTTTCCATATGAGGTTTTTTTAAAAATTAGCTTTGTCAATTCCTACAAAAAAGGCTGCTGGGACTTTAATCAGAATTTGTATTGAATCCTTATATAAACATGGGGCAGAATTGGCATCTTGTTTTCTGGTTCATAAATGTGGTATAAATCCCCATTTATTCAGCTGTTAAATTATTTCATCTGTATTTGGTAGTTTTCAGGAGATAGATCTTACACATCTTGTAACAGATTTACTGCTTGGTATTTCATATTTTTAATGCTACTAAAAATGATATTTTTCACATTTTAATGGTATTTTTCACATTTAATTTCCATTTAATGGAATTAATTATTCCATTAATTATGAATATTAATAACAATGGCTTATTAATATTTTAGGATATCATGCAAACTTGATGTTGTGGGTTGAAATGTTCATCAAAAAGTCATATTCAAGTCCTATCCCCTGCATCTATGAAAGTAACCTTATTTGGAAATAGTGTCTTAGAAGTTGCTATTCATTAAGATGATGCCAAACTGGATAAGGGCCTTGGTCTTGGGGGAAAGTATTCAGTCCTTCACCATTAATGTTAACTGCAAGTTTTTCTTAGATGTCCTTTATCAGTTTGAGAGTTTCCCTGTATTCCTAGTTGACTGAGAGTTTTGTCTTGTGTGTGTGTGTGAGAGAGAGAGAGACAGTGATAGAGGAATGAATGCCAGTTTTTGTCCTTTTCCTGCATCTATTGAAATAATATGATTTTGTTTTCTATAGTTTGTCAATATAGTGAATGACATTGTTAATCCAGATTTGAATTCATAGGCCTAAGCAAATCCCAAACTGGATAACAGTTGGCCTTAATCCAATATGACTGGTGTCTTTATAAGAAGGGGAGAATGGGAGAATGATGTATTATCCTTTTAATATATGTTTGGATTTCCTAACATTTTGTTAAGAATATTTGCATCTTTGTTCATGAGGGAGGTTGAATGTAGTTTTCGTTTCATATAATGTCTTTGCTTTTGTTTATAGGGTAACGCTGGCCTTACTTAATGAGTTGGGAAATATTCTTTTCTCCTCAATATTCAGGAAGTGATTGTGAAGAATAGGTATTAATTCTTAAATATTTTTTAGAAATTGCCATTGAATCCATTTGGCCCTGGATTGTGTGCATGCCACCTTAATCTGGAAACAGTATCTTATTTTCATCTCTAGAAGTTAAATTTGAATCTTTCAAAAGTCTTCCATATCCCTAATTAGAATGAATGAGGTGGGCCACATCTTAATTAGCCTCACCAAAATGTCCTACTTACATTTTTTCCATACAGGAGCTGATTGCATTTTAGAACATGTTTTTCTGGGTTACATGCAGATTCAAACCACCACCACAGTGTTAATAATGGTGTGGTATAAGGAAATTCTGTATTTTATGCATGATTGTTCTGCAAACCCACAAATTCTTTAATAACATTTTTTAAAGGAATGAAAAATTAAGGCATCCCCACATAGTCAAAAACAGAGGGCATTTATCACTAGTAGTCCTGTCTTACAAGAGATTTTGAAGGAAATGTTTCAGGCTGTATTGAAAGGGCATTAGCCAGTAACCCAAAGCCATACAAAGAAATAGTGAACACATAAATGGTAAAAAAAAAAAAAAAAAAAAAAAAAAAAAGTAAATCTAAAGATCATTGTTACTGTGTTTGGCTTGTAACTATATTTTTTTTGTTATATACTTTAGAATTTATGTGCATAATACAATAATTATAAAATGATGCTAATGTTCACACAATGTATAAATATGCAATTTTGACAGTAACAACTTAAAAAGCTTGGATGTAGATCTAGAAAAGCAGAGATTTTTAAATACTCTTGAAGCTACATTGTTATCAATTCAAACTATGTTGTTATAAATTTAGATTATTCATGATATTCCCCATTATAAAATCTGAGGTAAACACTAAAAAATATACAGAAAATAAAATGAAAAGGGAATCCAAATAATACACAAGAAAAATTAATCAAAGACAAAAGAACAGTGCTGTTTTGACCAGTGTGGCTTTATAATATGCTTTAAATTCAGGAAGCATGCATGATACATCCCATTTCATTCTTTTTCAAGATGTTTTTGCCTTGTGAGGCCTCTTATCCTTCCAAATAAAATTGATAGTTTTTCCATTTCTGCAAAGTAGTCTGTTGGAATTTTGATATTGCATTGAATCTGCAGATCAATTTGGGTAGAATTGACATCTTTACAACATTTAACATTTCAATCCATGAACACAGAATGTATTTCAATTTATTCAGGTTTTCTTTGATTTCTTTTATCAGTGTTTTGTAGTTTTCTGTGTACAAGTCCTTTACATCCTTTAAGTTTAGGTTACTATTGTAAACGGAATCTTTTTCCTGATTCCCTCCTCAAATAGCTTATTACTAGTGTACAGAAACACCATTGATTTTTTTTAATGCAATTCTGTTGAGATACTTTCACTCAACTTAGAAAGCATCAAAAGTATACAATCACTGGCTCACAGTCACCATTGATTTTTGCATGTTGATCTGGTATCTTGCCACTTTGTTGAACCCGTTTATTAGCTCAAGTAGCTTTGTTATTGTTTTCTGGATTTTCTAAATATAGGATCTTGTCATCTACAAATAGTGACAGTTTTACTTCTTTTCCAGTTTGGATCCATTTATTTCTTTTTCTTGCCTAATTGCTTCAGCTAGAACTTCTAGCACAATTTTGAGTAGAAATGATGACAGTGGGCATCCTTGTCTTTCCAGATCTTATAGAGGGAAAGCATTCAGTCTCTCACTATTAAGTATGTTGTTAGCTGTGGGTTTGTCATATATGCTCTTTATCATGTTGAGGAAGTTTCCTATGATTCCTACCTTTTGAAGTGTTCTTACCATGAAAGAATGCTGAATTTTGTCAACTGACTTTTATCAATGAAGATGATCATGTGGCTTTCTCTTTTAATTTGTTAATGTGGTTTATTACATTAATTGACTTTCTTGTTTTGAACACCCTTGCATACCTGGAATAAAACCCACTTAGTCATGGTGTATAATTCTTTTATTCTGCTGTTGAATTTGATTTGCAGGTATTTTTTTTTTTTTTTTTGAGGATTTTTGCATCTATCTTCATTAGAGAGATTGGTCTGAGGTTTTCTTTTCTTGTAGTATCTTTATCTGGGTTTGGTATTAGGCTGTAGCTGGCTTCATAGAATGAGTTAGTTAGTGGTGCCCTTTCATCAATTTTTTTGGAAGAGTTTGAGCAGGAATTTTATTAATTCTTCTTAGAACGTTTGGTAAAACTCAACTGTGAAGCCCACTGGACATGGACTTTTCTTTCTTGGGAAGCTTTTGATGACCATTTCACTCTCTTTATTTATGATTGGTTTGTTGAACTCTTCTATTTCTTCTAAAGTCACTGTAGGTTGTTTGTGTCTTTCCAAGAAGCTGTCCATTTCATCTAAGTTGCCTAGTTTGGCATACAGTTTTCATTGTAACAATTTATGAACTTTTTAAAAATTTCTTCAGAGTCCATGATAATTTCCCCTCTTTCATTTCTGATTTTATTTATTTGCAGCTTCTGTCTTTTGGACTTTCTCAGACTAGCTAAGGGTTTGTCAATTTTACTGATCTTCTCAAAGAACCAACTTTTGGTTTTATTGATTCTCTCTATTGTTTTCTTATTCTCCATTTCATTAATTTCTGCTCTAATCTTTGTTATTTCTTTCCTTCTGCTTGCTATGGGATTAGCTTGCTGTTCTTTCTCCAGTTTCTCCAGTTGATCAGTTAAGTCATTGGTTTTAGCTCTTTCTTCCATTTTAATATAATTCTTTAGGGCTATAAATTTCCCTCACAGCCCTGCATTCACTGTATCCTATAAATTTGGATGCCATGTGTTCTTGTTTACATTAGTCTCGAAATATTTACTGATTTCTCTTCCAATTTCTTCTTTGACCCACTGATTGTTTAAGAGCATGTTGTTTAACCTCCATATATTTGTGTATTTTCTGGTTCTTCATTTTTTGTTGATTTCCAGCTTCATTCCATTAGGATCAGAGAAAGTGCTTTGTATAATTTTAATCTTTTAAAATTTATTAGACCTTTTTGTGCCCCAGCATATGGTCTATCCTGAAGAATGTTCCATGAGAAGATTGTATATCCTGCTGTTTTGAGGTGCAATGTTCTATATATTTCTGTTAGGTCTAGTTCATTTATCATATTATTTAAATTGTCTGTTTCTTTATTGATTCTCTGTTTAGATGTTCAATCTATTGGAGACAGTGATGTGTTGAAGTATTACACTATTATGGTAGAGTCATATACTCCCTTCAGTGTTGCCAGTGCTTGCCTCATGTACTTTGTGGCACCTTGATTAGAAGCATAGATATTTATGATTGTTATTTCTTCTTGGTGTATTGCTCCTTTTATTAATAGATAGTGTCCTTCTTTATCTCTTATAGCATTTTTACATTTGAAGTCTATTTTGTCTGATATTAGTATAGCTGCCCCAGGTTTCTTTTGGGCTCCACTTGTGTGGAATAACTTTTTCCATCCTTTCCCTTTTAACCTACTTGTATCTTTGCATCTAAAATAAGTCCCTTGCAAACAGCATATAGCTGTATCATATTTTTCTTGCAGTTTTATTGAGATATAATCACATAGCATACAATCAGCCGAAGTATGCAATAAATTGTTGACAGTATCATCATAAAGTTGTGCATTCATCACCACAATTTTTGAACATTTTAATTAAACAAAAATTAATAAAAATAAAAGTATAAAAGCAACACCAAAACATCACATCCCTTCATACCCCTGATTACTCATTAACAGTTTTGTCCCCATTTTTCTACTCATCTTTCCACACAATGGATAAAGGGAGTATAAGCCACAAGGTTTTCACAATCACAGGGTCACACAGTGTAAGCTATATAGTTATACAATTGTCTTCAAGAATCAAGGCTGCTGGGTTGCAGTTTGACTTTTTCAGGTATTTCCTTCTAGCTATTCTAATACACTAAAAACTAAAAAGGGTATCTATATAATGCATGCAAATAACTTCCAGAATGACCTCTTGACTCCATTTGTAATCTCTCAGCCACTGAAACTTTACTGTGTTTCATTTCTCGTCTCCATTTTGGTCAAGAAAGCTTTCTCAATCCCATGATGCCAGGTCCAAACTCATCCCCAGGAGTCATGTCCCATGTTGCCAGGGCAATTTACACCCCTGGGAATCATGTCTCCCATAGGGAGAAGAACAGCAAGTCCACTTGCCAAGTTGACTTAGAGAGAGGCTACATCTGAGCAATAAAATAGGTTCTCTGGGGCAACTCAGGCACAATTTAAAGTAGGCTTACCCTCTCCTTTGCAGTACAGTCTTCGTAAGGGCAAGCCCCAAGACTGGGGGCTGGGCCTACTAAATTGGTAGTCCCCACTGTTTGTGAGAATATAAGTAATTCCCCAGGTGAGGAAATTTAATATCTCCATTTTTTTCCCACTCCCTCAGGGGGACTTTTCAAATACTTTTTATCCTCTGCCCCAAATTACTCTTGGATATATTGGGGCTTCACCCTACCTGTACAAACAAAGCAGATCTGACTCCATATTCAAGGTTCCATGTAATTATGCTGTTTGAATAAACTAACCATACAAGTTAAGTTATATAGCGTGCTACAAAAAATATAGATTTTGCACCAAATAAACATCTCTTCCTTTGGTCTGACACAGAAGTTGAAGTTTTAAAACACAGTCAATATCATCCTTTACCCTTTAGTCTGATTTGCCTTTGACCTAATCAAGATCACTTCATTTATATCTCTAATTGAATTCTAATCTCTTTTTCAGCTTCTTTAACATTTCATGTGTGGGATAAGGTTGATATTCATAGCTTCTGAACTCTGGCTCTGAGTCTCAGGTGTCACATGGATACCCAAAATTCCAGTGACTGACCAGCTTATAAAAAGAGCTCAGCATCTCAGAATGCAGAAATAACCATTACAACTCAGTAATACATGTAACTGCTTTAAGAGCTATAATCTAGGGATGATTTCAATAAGCCTTCCTCCAATAACCTATGCTCTCTGATTCAATTCTGAGTTTGTACATTGTAGTTAGTCCATATTAATTAATATGGACTGTTAGTGAGGCATTATTATTTCTTATTATTTATGGCTTATCTCATGCAACATACTGTCCTCAAGATCCATTCACCTACTTGCATGTCTCACAACTTCATTTCTTCTTGCAGCTGCTCAATATTCCATAGTCCACCATCCCATTCTTCAGTAAATGTATCTTTAGGCCACCTCCATCCATTGTGATTTGTGAGTACTGCTGCCATAAATACCAGTGAGCAAATGTCCTTTTGTGTCCCTGCTGTCAGTTCTTCCAAGTATATACCCAATAATGGGATTGCAGGACCACATGGCAACCCCTGGATCATATTTTTTAGTCCATTCTGCCAATCTGTGTCTTTTGATTGGGGAATTTAATCTATTAACATTCAAATATTGTAAAACCATTCTTAATTCAACCATCTTATCCTTTGGCTTTTATTTGTCAGATTTATTTTTCTCTCTTTTTATCCTTTTAGTTGCTGTTACTAATACTCTTCAATTCTTTATCTCCTCCAGATCTCTCTCTCCTCTCTTTCCTTTTAGCCAGCAGAACTTTCTTTAGTAGTTTTTGTTGCCCCAGTCTCTTATTAACAAACTCACTCAATTGTGTTTATCTGTGAATGTTTTAATCTCTCCCTCATTTTTGAAGGACAACTTTGCTGGTTAGAGATTTATTGGCTGGCAATTTTTCTCTTTCAGTATCTTAAATGTATCATACCACTTCCTTCTTGCCCCTAGGGTGCCTGGTAAGAAGTAAGTACTTACTCATATTTGGCTTCCCTTGTATGTGGTGAATTGCTTTTCTCTTGCTGCTTCCAGAATTTTCTCTTCTGCAGAATTTGACAGTCTGATTAGTATGTGTCTTGGTGTGTGTCTATACAGATTTATTCTGTTTGGGTATTTGGGCTTGTTGTATTTGCATATATATGTCTTTTAGAAGGGTTGGGAAATTCTCAGCCATTATTTCTTTGAATATTCTTCCTGGCCCTTTTCTCTTCTCTTCACCTTCCAGGATACCCATGATTCATATGTTTGCATGGTTTTGTGTTGTCAATCATTTCTATGAGATCCTGCTCAAATTTTTCCATTTTTTCTCCATCTGTTCTTTTATCTGTTCAAATTTGATTGCTCTGTCTTCTAGCTCACTGAATCTTTCATCTACTTCTTCACATCTGCTGTTGTGTGTCTCCAGTATATTTTTAATTTCATGTATAGTGTCTTTTATTTTCACAATATCTGATATTTTTCTATGTATTATTTCAAATTCTTCTTTGTGTTCTTCTAGGGTCTCCTTAATGTCCTTTATGTCTTTATACATATTTTCCTTCATTTCTTGTTCCTACATTTTTTTCATTGCTCTATGAGATTTGTTTGCACATATTTGATTAGTTTTTTTTTCCAGATTCTGTGCCTACTCCAACTTTTTGAGTTGTTTCTTTGACTGGGCTATTTCTTCTTGAGTTTTAGTATGCCTTGTGTATTTTTACTGATATCTGGTCATCTGATTATCTTGATAGGTCTATCCTGAAGGTTGATTTCTCTCCCTTGTCTAGGACTTAGTTGTTGCCTGAGTTTGTATTAGGGCACTGCTTTGACAGTTGGGCCATCCATATTTCTTAGCCAAATTAGGGTTGGGTACCTGTGCACAGCTCTCATGGACTTGTGATAGGGTCTGGAGAGGCTCTGAAAAGCCCTGCAGTTTCCCTGCACTTTCCGTCCTGCTCAGCAGATGGCACTCTTTGGTTAGTCACTCTCATAATTTGCTTACCTCCTGGAGCCCCACAGCATCTGACTGTGCAGGGCTGAAACTGTGGTGTTCCTGTGTACTCACTCATCAGCCAAAATCTGGCTCATTTTGGGGCTCTGTCTCTCACTGTACTTTGGTCACAGGATTCCCACAAATTCTGCAGCAACCACTAAGGCAAGGATCAGGCTACCTGCTGCTTTTCCCCTCAAGAGTGAGGGATAGGCACTGGGACCCATGACTGCAATTACAGTCTCTGTCAATATTTTCAGAGATTCTTCATCCCTTACCATCCTGGGTTTGAGATATCCTCTCCTGGATCCCCAAACAGTGTATTTAGGCAGCTTATGCCTGACTACTTGCTGCTTTGGAGAAAGATTCTGCTCTTCCCTTCCTAACCTTCCATTTTAGAAACTTCTCCTTGTTGCCCTTTTATATTCCACTCTTCTCAGCAGCTTAAGTCTTTCTGTGGGTCCCTATGGGCTTGGGTATCTGTGTCTGGATATAGGTGGGGATCTGTATCACTGCTGTGAGAGACTTTATAGTTTGTGTCCCCTGTGGGAAGTGGGGGGATCTTGGCTGCTGCTTCTGGGCACTTCCTGAGCAGCATGGGTCCAAGTGAGGTGGAGGTGAGAGGACTGGCTGGTCCAGTATGAAAGTTTCCTACCTGCTATTTTTCTTTCTTTGATTTAGCATTTGTGGGATTCTTCTCCAATTTTTACCTTCCTCCAGAGTTCTGAACCAGTGAGAATTGTCCTTGTTTGCTGAATCTCTGTGGAGAGGTTTTCAGTAGCTGCCTTGTGTTGTCATAGTTTATCTGGCTGACTGATTTTTGACAAGATGACAAAGACTACTCAATTGGGAAAGTACAGTATCTTTATTAATGGTGCCGGGAATCCTAGATCTCCATTTGCAGTTTAAAGAAGGAGGATTCTACCTCACACCATAATTCCAAAAGCAACTCAAAGTGTTTCAAAGACCTTAGTATAAGTGCTGTAACTATCAACTTTCTAGAAGAAAACGTAGGGAACATCTTCAGGACCTTTACTTAGGCAATGATTTTTAGACTATACCCAAAGCACAAGCAAAAAAGGAGAGAGATAAATGGGACCTCATCAAAATTAAGAACTTTTGTTCCTCAAATGACTTTGTCATTAATGTAAAATGACAACTTTCACAATGAGAGAAAATATTTTGAAACTACATATCTTATAAAGGATTAATATCCAGAATATGTAAAGAAATGCATCAACTTAACAAAAAGACAAACAATCCAATTTGAAAAATTGGCAAAATACTTGAAAAATGGAAAATAACAATGTTGGAGAACTTGTGGAAAAATAGGAAAACTCATTCATTTCTGGTCATAATGTAAAATGAAACAGTTGCTCTTGAAGACAGTTTGGTGGTTCCTCATACATCTAAATATATAGCTACCACAGGACCCAGTAATCTCACTACTAGGTATAAACCCAAAAGTACTGAAAGCAGGGACTCAAACAGATATTTGCACACTGATATTCTTAGCGGCATCGCTCACTATTGTCCAAAGATGGAAGCAAAGTGTCCATCAACTGATGAATGGATAAATAAAATGTAGTATACACTTACAATTGAATATTATTCAGCCATAAAAGAATGAAGCCATGATATATACAACATGGATGAAACTTGAAGACATCATGTTGAGTGAAATAAGCTATGCACAAAAAGACAAATATTGTATGATCTCACTCTTTTGAAACAATTAGAATACACAAATTCCTAGATTGAGAATCTAGAATATAGGTGACCAGGGGATGAGGTGGTGTTAGGGAATGTATTCCTTCCATTTATAAAGGACTCCAGTGATAGGATTAAGCTGAATCCTGAATGAGGTGGGTCACATCTTAACTGAATTAGCTTCATCAAAAGATCCTACTTACAATGGGTTTGTACTCACAGGAATAGATTAGATTTAAGAACAGGTTTTTCTGGGTTACATACAGCTTCAAACCACCACTAGGAATGAAAAGAAAACAGTTACAAAGATGGTGGATATTAATTCAACTATATCATTAAAATTTTTAGATATGAATGGTGTAAATACATCCATTAAAAGACAGAACACCAGAGTGCCTAACAGAACAAGACCAAACTATATGTTGTCAACAAGAAAGACACCTTAAATATGAAGACACAAATAGATTAAAAGTAAAGGAATGGAGAAAGATCTATCATACTTAAACCCAAATGAGAGAAAAATGGAGTAGCTATATTACTTTCAGACAAAGATTTTAGGGCAAGAAAAATTATCAGGAATAAAAGGGGCATGATGTAATGAAAAAGGGGTCAACTCTGAAGAAGGCATAATAACTGCATGTATATTCACTAAACATCTTAGTGTCAAAATATATGAGGAGGCCAAAAAAATATATGGTGAGGAGAGCCACCAGGAGGAATAGGGAAATACTATGCTTGGAGACTTCAACACCTGTCTACCAGTAAGTGGCAGATCCAGCAGGCAGACATTCACTACAGATATAATTGAATGTGAATTTTAGCATCACCTTTTCCATTTCTGCAAAAAGGCTATAGGACTATTGATAGGGATTTCATTCTGTCTGTAGATTGCTTTGAGGAGTATTACCATTTTAATAATATTATCTTCCATTCCCTAAACATGGAATGTATATTTCCACTTATTTAGATCTATAATTTCTTTCACCAATGTTTTGCAGTTTTCAGTTTACAAACTTTTATGTCTTTAGTTAAATTTATTCCTAAGTATTTTATTTTTTCATGCTATTGTAAGTGCAATTGTTTACAGAACTTCCTTTTTAAATGGTACATTGTTGTATATGACTGAAATTTGCATTTTGGTCTTGTTCCCAGTAATTTTTTCCCCTTTATTAGAGAAGTTGGTTTACAGGACACTGTCTAGTGTCTTTTCCTTTCAGTCTGAAGAACTCCGTTTAGCGTTGCTTATAGGGCAGGTCTAGTGCTAATGTATTCCCTCAGATTTTGTTTAACTGAGAATATCTTAATCTCTCCTTCATTTTTGAAAGTGTCTCACCAGATATAAAATTCTTGGCTGGCAGTTGTTTTCCTTCAGCCCTTTAAGTATTTCATTCCACTGCCTTCTTGCCTCCATGGTTTCTGATGATAAATGGCACTCAGTCTTACTGGGAATCCCTTGTATATAACGTGCTGTTTTTCTTTTGCATCTTTCAGAACTCTCTCCTTTTGCATGTGATAGTGTAATCAATATATGATGGGGTATATTTTTATTCATGTTTATCCTGTTTGGTGTTCTCTGAGCCTCGTGGATGTGCGTATTCATGTCTTTTGCTAAGTTTGGGGAAATTCTGTCATTTTTTGACTGTTTCTTCTGCTCCTTTCTTTATTTCTTCTTCTCAGACTCCCATAATGTGTATATTGGTGCACTTGATGGTACCCCAAGACTGTCTTTGGCTATTTTTCCCTTTTAATATTTCTTTTTTCCTCCTGGGCATTTTCCATTTCAGTTATTGCAGTCTTCAATACCAACAGTTCTATTTGGTTCCTTTTTAAGTTTTCTATCTCTTTATTTAGACTCTCGTATTTTTCATTCATTGCTTTCCTGACATCCTTTAGCTCTTTCTTTGTGGTTTCCTTCATCTTCTTGAAAGGTTTTAAGTTCATTTTGTAATGGCATTCTTCATTGTGTCCACATTCTCATATTCATTGGTGTTTTCTGTGTTTTTATCATTTTCCTTTGGTTGGGCCATCATTTCCTGTTTCTTTGTTTGTCCTGTATTCTTTTTTGGCACACTGTAAATTTTCATTTTTAAAAATGTTAATTCTGAAATTTATTCCCTGGGATGTCTGTTTCTTGGTTCTGTAACCACCTGGTGATACAACAGAGATTTTCTTGAGCTTCAGCCTCCTATCAAGAAGGTCTGCCCAAGGTGAATGACATGTGCAGGGTTTACCCTGTCTTTCTGGGCCTCTGTCTTGTCCTGGGCTTTTGCCTGTTAGTTGTTTTGGAGTTCTCCTATTTATAGCAGTTTAGTTGTCCCCTCTGTTTCCCAGGAGGCAGACCACCCTCTCTCAGATATCTGGGGGTGGTGGGCCTTTGGCCCAGACTGTCTGTCTCTATAGTTTTCTTTCTTTTATTTGACACTCCTTTAATTGTCTTAAACTGCTTTTGCCTGGAGGGCAAATTCTGGGGGGAGGGTCACCCTGAGAGGACTTTCCCAAATCGGCCTTTCCCAGTTAAAATGGCCAGGGAGTATGAAGTGATTGCTGATTGATTCCAGAGTGCCCAGGGGAGGGGATCAGGAAGAGCTCCAATATCTTCTCTGATTGTTCCCTAAAGCTGAGCTTCCCTGGCATGTCCAATAAATGCAATCCTTCAACTCACTGTCCCTTGTAGCCCCAAGAAAGTGTGGCATATTTAAATCTCCACAGCTTCTGACCCTGTCCAGGGAAGATTGAAATAATGGCTCCCCTCAAAGCCAGAAAACAGTAATCCAAATTTCTTAATCAAAGCCACGGTCAGTGATTGGTCTTGCCTATCCCTGTCATTGGGGAAGAGGATTTTTATGTCCCTTTCTGTCACTAACAGCTAACCAGGGAGTGGACTTCATGGTGGCCTGCCATGAGAATTGGGGATGGGCACCAGTAGTAGCCAAGTGGAGAGAGAAATTTATTGATTTTCACCATAATTTATCAGCATTTTCCTCCCACTCTTCCCTGGATGCTGTACAGTGTTCTGGATTCTGGAGCTTAAAAATAGTTGTTTTGGACAGTTGCTGGTGTTTAATAGTTGTTT
The DNA here is from genome assembly GCF_015220235.1 of Choloepus didactylus. NCBI lineage: Eukaryota > Metazoa > Chordata > Mammalia > Pilosa > Megalonychidae > Choloepus > Choloepus didactylus. The sequence continues at coordinate 42,763,658 of NC_051335.1, read as the reverse complement.
TAGTGGGAAGACTGAGTCCTGGAGTTGTCTACTCCACCCTCTTTCCAGAAGTCTGTTATTTTTGACAAACCATTATGTTTTAGATCAGTAAAAAAAATAAAATATTTTATCTTACCTTCATATTTTGTTGTTCTTGAATACTCTTTCTCTTTATGTATGTCTGAGTTCTGACCTGTACAATTTTTCTTCTCTCTGTAGAATTTCTTTTAATATTTCTTACAAGGCAGGTGCTATGGCAATTATCCCTTTTTTATTTGTTTGAGAAAGTATTTCTCCTTCACTTTTTTAAAACTTCAGTGTTATTGAGATATATTCACATACTGTACAATCATCCACAGTGTACAATCAGTTGTTCACAGTACCATTGTATAGTTGTGCTTCATCACCACAATCAATTTTTGAACATTTTCATTACTCAAAAAAAATAAAAGTAAAAGTAAAAAAGAAAACCTTAAACACCCCATCCCCCATCACAACCTATTTTTCAATTAATTTTTGTCCCCATTTTTCTACTCATCTGTCCATGCACAAGGTTTTCACAATTACACAGTCACACCATGTAATATACCTAGTTACAAAATCACGTTAAAGAATCAAAGCTACTGGGTTGCATTTTGACAGTATCATGTTATTTCCTTCTAGCTATTCCAATACACTAAAAACTACAAAGGGATATCTACATAGCACATAAGAATACCTTTCAGAATGACCTCTCCACTTTGAAATCTCTCAGCCACTGAAACTTTATTCTGTTTCATTTTGCTTCCCTCTTTTGGTCAAGAAGACTTTCTCAATCCCAAGATGCTGGGTCCATGCTCATCCCAGGAGTCATGTCCTGTGTTGCCAGGGAGATTTACACTCATGGAACTCATTTCCCATGTGTGTGTGTGTGGGGGGGGGCAGTGTGTTTACCTGCTCAGTGGGCTAGGGAGAGAGGGGGCACATCTCAGGAAAAAAAAAGAGGTTCACTGGGGAAGACCCTTAGGCACGATTATAAGTAGGCTTAGCCTGTCCTTTGCAGTAACAAGCTTCATAAGGGCAACACCCAAGATCAAGGGCTCAGCCTACTAAATTGGTAGTCCTCAATTCTTGTGAGAATATCAGTAATTTCTGAGGAGGGTAAGTTTAACATTTCCACATTTTTTCCCAGTTCCTCAGGGAGGGTGGGGGTGGGGCTGCAAATACATTTTTATTCCCTGCCCAAATTACTTTAAGATATATTGGGATTTCACATTAACATGTACAAAACATAGCAGATCTCACTTCCTATTCTAATTTCCATGTAATTATTATGTTTAAACAAACTGATCATACAAGTTAGATTATTTAGTGTGCTAAAGAAAATACAGATTCTGCAAGAAATAAACATCTCTTCCCTTGGTCTCACACAGAAGTTGAGGTTTTAAAACACAGTCAGTAATGTTCTTTACCCTTTGGACTGATTTGCCTGTGTCCTACCAGATCTGCTTCATTCATATCTCTAATTAAAGTCTGAACTCTTTTTCAGCTTTTTTTTTTAACAGTTGCTGTATGAGGTAATACTAACATTCAGAGTTGCTGAATTCTATCTCTGAGTCTCAGGTGTCACACTGATACCCAAATGTTCCAGAGACTGACAAGGATATAATCAAAGAGCTCAGTGTATCAGAACATAGAAATAACCATTACAACTTGGCAATAGATATGACTGCTATAAGAGCTTACAATCTAGCGACCTTTATAATAAACATTTCTCTCATAACCTGTGCTCTAAGATTCAGTTCTCAGAGTTTACACAATGTAGTTAGTCCATATTAGTCAGGTGTTATAATGTTTGTCTTTTTGTTTCTGGTGCATTTCATTCAAAATGCTGTCCTCAAGATCTGTTCACCTAGTTGCATGTCTCACAACTTCATTCCTTATTGCAGCCACCCAATATTCTATTGACTTCTTACATCACAGTTCTCCATTCTGTTCTTCAGCCTATGTACCCTTAGGCCACCTCCATCCATTGCAAATTGTGAATACTGCCACCATAAACACCAGTGTGCAAATATCCATTCATGTCCCTGCTCTCAGTTCTTCCAATAATGAGATTGCAGGATCTTATGTCACCAACATACTTAGCTTCTTGTGGAACCACCACACTGTTTTCCAGATAGACTGCACCATTCTACTTCCCCACCAACAGTGAATAGGCACATCCCTCCCTCCATGTTTTCTCCAGTAGTTGTATCCCTCTGTTTATTCTTTCCCCTGCAATCTTATAGATATTTGTTCACATACCATACAATCATCCACAGTGTACAAGCAATTGTTCACAGTATCATCATATAGTTGTGTATTTATCACCACAATCAGCACTTGAACATATTCATTACTCCAAAAAATTAAAGAAAAGAATAAAAATGATAAAAAAAATAAAAATACAATACACTAACAAGGTCAAACACCACCACCACCACCAAGAATCCCATACACCTCCCTTATATACCCCTCTTATAGACTTTTAGCTTTGGTATATTGCCTTTGTTACATTTAATGCAAGCATATTACAATTTTACTATTACTATAGACTCTAGTTTGTATTGATTGTATTTTCCACAAGTACCATCCCTTTTTCAACACCTTGCAAGGTTGACATTCATTTGTTCTCCCACACATAAAAACATTTTTATATTTGTACATTTAGTAACCATTGTTGACAACTCTAGGTTTCACTAAGTTATACAGTCTGTCTTTATTGTCTGTCTTTCCTTCTGGTGTCATACATGCCCCTATCCTTCCTCTTTTAAACTTACTCAGAGACATCTTTGTTCAGTGTACCTATAATATTGTGATACCACCAAACAGTACTATGCTATCCATTTCTGGATCTATAAAATCAACCCTTTTGAAAATCCTTCAGCATCAAATGCCCTATCTCTACCATATTTCTATCTCCTGATAGCCTGTGTTCTCAGCTTTATCTTTCAAAGTTTGCTCATTAATGTTAGGTCATATTAGTGAAACCATGCAGTATTTATCCTTTTGTTTCCAGCTAACATCACTCAACCTAATGTCCTCAAGGTTCATCCACATTGTTATATATTCTGTGACTTTGTTCTGTCTTACAGCTGCATGATATTTGATCATATATATATATACTACAGTTTGTTTATCCATTCTTCCATTGATGAATATTTGGGCTGTTTCCATCTCTTGGCAATTGTGAATAATGCCACTATAAACATAAGCTTACAAATGTCCATTCATGTTTTAGCTTTTAGTTCCTCTGAGTATACACCTGGTAATGGAATTGCTGGATCACATGGCAGTTCTGTACTTAGGTTCCTGAGGAACCACCACACTGCCTTCCAGAGTGGTTGCACCATTCTACATTCCCACCAACAAGGAATAAATGTGCCTCTTTCTCCATATCCTCATCAGCACTTGTAATTTTCTGTTTTTTGATAATGGCCATTCTGGTAGTTGTGAGATGATATTGTGTTGTTGTTTTGGTTTGCATTTCTCTGATAGCCAGTGAAGTTGAGCATTTTTTCATATGTTTTTGAGCTATTTGTATTTCCTCTTCAGAAAAGTGTCTGTCTATATCTTTGCCTATTTTTAATTGGGCTTTTTGTCTTTTTGTTAAGTTGTAGGATCTCTTTATATATTCTGGATATTAAACCCTTATCTGATATGTGGTTTCCAAATATTGTGTCTCATTACATAGGCTGCCTTTTAGTTTTCTGACAAATTCCTTGGATGTTCTTCTTCACTTTGAAGGATAATTTTGCTGGATACAGAATTCTATGTTGGTGTTTTTCTCTTTTTTTAAAATTTCAATACATTCAATATTTAACACCCTTCTATTCTTGCTTGCCTAGTTTCGGAAGAGAGGTTGATGTAATTCTTCTCCTTCTTCATTCTATGGGTTCTGTTCCTCTTGTTTCTTTCATAATTTTCTCATTGGTTTTTTGCAATTTTAATGATATACTTGATATAGATTTTTGGTATTTATCTTATTGTTTTCTGACCTTCCTGAATCTGAGGTTTGCAGTCTGTCAATTTGACAAAATATTCAGCCATTATTACTTCAAATATTTCTTCTGTTCCTTCTCTCTTCTCCTGGTATTCCCATCCCCTGCATGCTAAATCTTTTTTAATTGTCCTACAGTTCTTGCCTACCCTTTTCCATTTTTTTTGTCATTGCTTTTCACTTTGGGATGTTTCTTTTGACATCTGAAACCTCACTGGTTCTTTCCCTCAGCTATATCTCTAGATGACTCATAAGCCCATCCAAGGAATTCTTTGTTTCTGTCACACCATTTTGTATTTCCAGCATTTCTTTTTGATGTTTTCTTAGAGTTTCATTCTTTCTGCTTACCTTTCTAATATGTTCTTCCATGCTGCCTGCTTTTTCTGTTGGAATCCTTAGCTTGTTAATCCTAGTTATTTTACATTCCCATTTGGAGAATTTCAAATTTCTGCCATATTGCAGTCTGATTCTGATGTTTGCCTTGTCTCTTCAGATTGCTTATTTGCTGTTTAGCATGCCTTGTAATTTTTGTTGATAATTAGACATAATAGTGATGCGAGGAGACCCAGTTAACTTGAGAGAATGCAGAAAATTTTTATTATGAAAATCTATGGGTATCAATATCTTAAAGAAATTTTAAAACATAAATAAATATGAGTATGTATCTTATAATGAAGGCAAATATCAAAAGTGCAATTTTTAAAGCAGAACTTTTCTGATTTTTAAACTTTTATTGATAAATTAAAAAATAAACAACAAAAGACATGACATTTCAAAGTATTAAGAAAAACAAATAACCTAAAATAACTACTTTGCTTCCAACATGTTCCTACCATACCTCAAGAATATTAACAAATCATAACAAAACAAAGGTATGAGAAAAACCAAATAACTTAAAATAACTACATTGCAGCTAATTTTTTAAGGCAATAGCTTTTCTTTACTTTATCTAAAAATTAAAAAAATTCAAACAAAACAAAACAAAGGTATAAGAAAAACAAATAACCTAAAATAACTGCATTGCTTCCAACATGTCCCTACCATACTGTTCTAGTTTGCTAATGCTGCCAGAATGCAAAACACCAGAAATGGATTGGCTTTTATAAAAGGAGGTTTATTTGATTACACAGTTACAGTCTTAAGGCCATAAAGTGCCCAAGGTAACACATCAGCAATTGGGTACCTTCACTGGAGGATGGCCAATGGCGTCCAGAAAACCACTGTTAGCTGGGAAGGCACGTGGCTGGAGTCTGCTTCAAAGTTCTGGTTTCAAAATGGCTTTCTCCCAAGACGTTCCTCTCTAGGCTTCAGTACCTCAAAAATGTCACTCTTAGTTGCTCTTGGGGCATTTTTCCTCTCACAGCTTCTCCAGAGCAAAAGTCTGCTTTCAATAGCTGTCTTCAAACTGTCCCATCATCTGCAGCTTCTCTCTCAGATCCTGTGCATTCCTCAAAGTATCCTTCTTGGCTGTAGATCCTCTTCAAAATGTCACTCACAGCTGCACTGAGTTCCCTCTGCCCATCTATATGGCTCCACTGATCAAGGCCTGCCCAACACACCATGGAAATTATCCAATTAGAGTTATCACCCACAGTTGGGTGGGGCGCATCTCCACAGAAACACTCAAAGAATTAAAATCTAATCAACACTGATAATGTCTGCCCACACAAGATTACATCAAAGATAATGGCATTGGGGGACACAATGTATTCAAACTGGCACATTCCACCCTCTGAACCCCAAAAGACATTATCTTTCCATATACAAAATACATTCATCCCATGACAATATCACAGAAACTTGAATCATTTCAGTAGCAATAGTTAAGTACAAGATTCCATCAAAATCAATTATAGGCATGGTCAGTCCTAAGGTATAATTCTCCTTTAGCTGTGGATCTGTGAACTTAGAACAAGTTATGTGCTTTCAACATACAAAGGAGGGACACTCATAGGACATTCCCGTTACCATAAGGAGAAAGAGTAAGGAAAATAGGGTTAACAGGACCAAAACAGTTCCTAAAACCTGCAGGACAAACTTTATTAGATTTCAAAGTCTGAGAGTCATTTACAGAATGACATTGCATCCTTGGGGTGTGAGAGAGTGGGAGTCTAACCCTTCCTAAGGGCCTTTGTGGCTGCCCTTTCCTCTCCAGTTGCTTAGATGAGTGCTCCAACATATCCACACATTGGGGAGACCACCCTCCCCACCCTCCTCAAACATCAGGGCAGCTCTCGGATTCTCTTCCATCTCTGGGGCACATGCTCAGCCCCTTCAGAACAGTGTGGTAACACATCAGCAATTGGGTACCTTCACTGCAGGTACCCCACTCCTGGTACCAAGTTGTATTAGTTAGGGTTCTCTAGGGAAACAGAATCAATGAGAGGTGTCTCTGACTATTGAATTGTAAAAGTGACTCATGTAACTGTGGGTATGCACGAGTCCAAATTCTGTAGAGCTGTCAACAAACTGTTAACTCCAGGGAAGATGTCCGATGAACTCCTCAGGAAACAAACCGGCAACTTAGACGAACTCCTCAGGAAATGCTTCACTGTGCAGCTGAAGAAGAAGTGAAGGTCCTCTATCTGTCTTGCTTATAAGTCTTCAACTGATTAATTGGATTAAATCCAGCCAATTGCATTCTCTCATTGTGGAAGGCATGCCCTTTGGTGAGCCATCAGTCACAGCTGCAGTCAATTGACTGATGATTTAATAAACCAGCCTGTTAGTTTATTAACCAGCCTCAAACATCCTCACAGCAATTGTTAGGCCAGTGTTTGCTTGACCAGACAGCTGGGTACTATCACCTGGCCAGGTTGACACATGAACCTAACCATCACGCATACCAAAAGAAAATTAACAAACCCTAACAAAACAAAGGAATTAGAAAAACAAATAACCTAAAATAACTACTTTGCTTACAATATGATCCTACTATACCCAAGAAAGTTCACAAACCATAATCTTTCCTGAGCATTCCCATAACATTGAGATTACAGTCAATAGCTTATCTGTTCCTCTTAGATTATCATTTCCCTTTCATTTGTTGCTGTCTATTTCGAGGTCCCTATATTCTTCAATATAAAATATTTATTTTATATTTTTCACAGTTCATATTAGTGGCAACATACAATATCTCCCTTTATGTGTCTGGCTTATTTCACTCAGCATTATGTCATCAACATTGATCCATGTTGTCATATGTTTCAGGACCTCATTCTTTCTTACTGCTGCATCACATTCTATCATGTGTATGTATCACATTGTGTTTATCCACTGATCTGTTGAAGGACATTTGGATTGTTTCCATTTCTTGGCAATTGTGAATAATGGTGCTGTGAACATTGGTGGGCAAACATCTGTTCTTGTCACTGCTTTCAGATTTTCTGGGTATATACTGAGAAGTGAAATTGCTGGATCAAAGGGCCACTCGATATCTAGTTTTCTGAGGAACTGCCAGACTGTCTTCAGAGTGACTGTACCATTATACAGTCCCATCAGCAATGAATAAGAGTTCCAATTTCTCCACATCCTCTCTGGCATTTGTAGTTTCTTGTTTATTTAATGGCAGCTATTCTAATTGGTGTGAGAGGGTATCTCCTTGTGGTCTTAATTTACGTCTCCCTAATATCTAGTGAAGATGAACATTTTTCATGTGTTTTTTAGCCATTTGTACTTCCTTTTCAGAGGACTGTCTTTTCATAGCTTTTGCCCATTTTATAATTTGGCTCTCTGTACTATTGTCATTGAATTGTAGGATTTCCATATATACACAAGATATCAGTCTTTTGTCAGATACGTGGTTTCCAAATATATTTTTCCCATTGAGTTAGCTGCTTCTTCACTTTTTTGACAAATTCCATTGAGGTACAGAAGCTTTTAATTTTGAGGAGTTCCCATTTATCTGTTTTTTCTTTTGTAGCTTGTGCTTTCAGTGTAAGGTCTATGAAGTGACATCATAATACTTGGTCTTGAAGATGATTCCCTACATTAACTTCTAGGAGTTCTATGGAACTCTCTCTTACATTGAGGTCTTTAATTCTCTTTGAGTTAATTTTTGTGTATTGTGTGAGGTAGGGCCCTCTTTCATTCTTTTGGATATGGATATCCAGTTCTCCCAGGCCCATTTGTTGAAGAGACTGTTATGTTACAGTTCAGTGGTTTTGGGGGGCCTTGTCAGAGATCAGTCCACCATAGATCTGGGGGTCTAGCTCCAAATTCTCAGTTTGATTCCATTGATCAATATATCTATCTTTGTGTCAGTACCATGCTGTTTTGACTACTGTGGCTTTACAGTAAGCTTCAAAGTCAGGAAGTGTTAGTCTTCCTGCTTTGTTTTTCTTCTTTAGAATGTTTTTATGAATTCAAGGCATCTTTCCCTTCCAAATAAATTTAATAACTAGTTTTTTCAAGTCTGCAAAGTGGGTTGTTGGAATTTTGATAGGAATTGCATTGACTCTTTAGTTGAGTTTGAGTATAATTGACAACTTAATGACTTTTAGCCTTCCTATCCATGAACTTGCAATATTTTTCCATCTTTTTAGGTCCCCTTTTATTTCTGTTAGTAAAGTTATGTAATTTTCTATGTATAGGACTTTTACATCCTTGGTTAAGTTTATTCCTAGATACTTGATCTTTTATGTTGCTATTGAGAGTGGAGTCTTTTTCTTGAGTGTCTCTTCAATTAGGTCATTTCTAGTGTATAGGAACATTACTGACTTATGTACATTAATCTTGTATCTTGATACTTTGCTAAATTTGTTTATTAGCTCAAGTAGCTGTGTTGTCGATTTCTCAGGGTTTTCCAAATATAAGTTCATATCCTCTGCAAATAATGACAGTTTTACTTCTTCCTTTCCAATTTGGATGCCTTTTATTTCCTTATTTTGCTGGATTGCCCTGGCTAGCACTTCTAGCACAATGTGACAACAGTAGTGACTGTGGGCATCCTTGTCTGATACCTGATCTTAGTGGGAAGGCTTTCAGTCTCTCACCATTGAGTACTCTGCTGGGTTTTTCATGCATGCTCTTTATCATATTGAGGAAGTTTCCTTCAATTCCTACCTTTTGAAGTGTTTTTATCAAAAAAGGATGCTGGATTTTGTGGAATGACTTTTCAGCAGCTATTGAGATGATCATTTGACTTTTCCCTTTTGATTTGTTAATGTATTGTTTTGTTAAACATTAGCATTTGTTAATGTTTTGATTTGTTAATTATGCCTAAGAGGCACCTCAAGGGAACCTTTTTTGTTAAGATATGGCATTTCCATCTCTCTAAGCCCAACTTGGCAAATAAATTCATTATCCGCCCCCCCCATAAGGGACATGACTCCCAGGGGAATGAATCTCCCTGGTAATGTGGGACATGACTCCCAGTAATGAGCCCTGCCCTGGCAGCAAGGGATTGAAAATGCCTACTTGACCAAAAGGGGCAAAAAAGAGAGGTAACAAGCTGAGGTCACAGTGTCTGAGAGATCCCAAATAGAGTCTAGAGGCTATCCTAGAGGTTTCTCTTATGCAAACTCCAGCTAGATATCCTGAATGACCACAGTATGCCGTGCCCTTACCAAAAGTAGTCCCCAAATACCTAGGTCCCTGCCTGAGATTCTATAAAAGATTCACTCACTAAGTTCTATCTCTGAGAAACTTAAATCCACCAGAGTGTTCTTATGCCAGACAAGTCCTAAAACCAAGAGACCACAGCCTCTTTAAGAGCAACAATCAGATGTGACCTCTTTCCCCATACTGTTGACACCCCCTGTCAATATGAACAAGTTCAGGGTGCTCATTGCCTAGATCCTCCTGAAGATGGAGAAAGATTAAGTGAGAGGAAGGTATAGCAAGAAGGAAGATAAGATTTAACAAAGGTCTGTGAATACTGAAACTTTATATATATATTTAGATGCTGGTATGTTGGATTAGCTGGAAGGAGGTAAATGACGTGGTGGAAGTGTAACCTGTAACAGTTTTTTGAAATTTGCTCTATAGCTGCCCATTGAATTGTACTTTGAAAGTCTTCACCTTTCTGTATATACCCTGTATTTCATAATAAGGAAAGAACTGAAACTGTGGAACTGTATCCCATCACAATTTTTGAAATTACCTAATAACTGCTTGTTGAGCTGTACTTTGAATGTTAACACTTTTCTATATGTATGCTATATTTTACAATAATGGAAATAACTGAAATTGTGGAATTGTAACCCATAACATTCTTTGAAATTTGCTCTGAAAATACGTGTGAAAATTGTACTTTGAAAGCTATCACTGTTATGTCTATATGTAAAGTTCACAATAAAAACTGCATTAAAATTTTAAAAATCAGAAAAAGAAGTAAGGGAATAATAAAAATGAAAATCAGGATAGTTGCCAAAGGAGGGTTTTTTTTTTTGTGGTTTAGCATAGTAAAGGAGCATGGAATTACTTGGAAGTTACTGCTAATGTTCTGTTCCTTAGGTTGTGATGGGGGTTAATGGGTGTTTTACAATAAAGAAACAAAAGAAGGCAAAGCATGAATGGATCAATGATGACAGAGTGCCATGAATCAAGGATTATGATTCACCCAATTTTGTGCATGTAAGGTTAAAAATCAGCAATAGAAGAAAAGGAGGAATCAGCAAAGATAAATAATATTTGGTCAGAAAGAACAAAAACCAAGAGAAAAGGAATGAGGAAGTTTCAAGAAAAATGTAGTGGTCATTATTGTTGCAGGCAAAATACTCAGAATTTCAGGTGTAGGAATGAGGAGTTGGCTATTAGATACAGTAATTTTGATGGATGATGAGACATTTATTGATACATGGGATATTCAGGTTGAGATAATCAGGAGATAGTTAGACACATGGATCTCCCAAGAAACTTATGTTGAGTAATTAAAAGAGTCTTTTGGAAGGAACCACAGAAAACTAGTATTTATGGTATTCAATGAACAGAAGTGCCTGAAGCAGACTTGGAAGAAATAATTTTAATAGTCAAGATAAAAGTTGGAGAATAGATTTTTTTAAAACTACCTTTATTTTTCTTATTTCTTTTTCAGTTACATACTCTTAACCAGGGATGTGTTTTGTTATGACATTCAGGCAATGTTGACTTCAGCAGTGTTGACAGAAAAGAAGCATATAAATGCAAAATATTGTTGGCTTAACCTGAACATACCTGCAAGGAGAATAGTTTTTAAATTACTTTCATATAATTATATCTTCCTTCAGTTTAGGCTTTATGTTTCTTGTGGAATAAGTCATTATTTCTTCTTTGTGCCCCCTCCCTGCATACACCCCAAGCTATCACTCTCAGTATTGTTCTGCCCTCAGGTGATGCCTGACTAGCTGATACAACTGGGAGTATTTGTCCATTTTTGTTGGCTTTATCATGACTTATTCTCTTTTGATACTTTAATGTATTAAAAGTGGATAACTTGTAAGATAATTTGCCTTGTGTTGTCCAATATTTGAATATTTTAAAATCAAGTATTTTATATCTCTGGCAATCAGGAGATGTGGTTTCTTGTCATATGTGCTATAGCTTTTTATCACTTTCTTTTCCTCAGTTTCTTCATCTGAGAAAAGTGGGAACTGGACTGAGTAATTTCTAAATCCCCTTCTATCTCTAGCCTATGACTGTTTGAAAATCTGAGATGGGCATGTTTCCATGCAATGCCCTCCCTACCAGTTGGGTTTACTTCTTTCTATCCTCTCTTCTTTCTTATCTATCTTCAACATGCACATTACAAAATGTTCTTTTTATATCACTGGCTAAATGGCTGAGCAATATGTAATGTAATCTGACTGCAGGCAATACACAAAAGATCATCCATCCAAGTAATTTTATCAGGTTTAGTCCCACTGCAAGGAAGTCAGATTTTCTCATCTTTGAGACAATCATTTAGCAAACACAGAATCACCCAGCTCCAAACATGGGATCCCCTATGCTCAGCAATAAAGCAACATGGGTAGATGGCATCCAAATTATGGCATCCTTAATTTGTCTCTGTTGTGATGTGATCTTGCTCCATACACAGTTTAATTGTCTGGGGATTCAGAAACAGAGAGAGAAACATATATTTGCCATATTTGGTGTGTGTGTGTGTGTCTTTGATTGCTAAGGACATGTATGAACATCTTTATACTTAAAGACTTAGCCCATTTGAAAAGAAAACATAAAAGAAGAAGAAAAGGAACTCTAGAAGATATTCTGGTGGTTCTCTCCTGTGGGTCACTAGAGGGAGATCATGATTCACTTTTGCCTGCTGGAATATAATTGCAATATTAAAAAGAAATGGACCTGTTTTCTTCCATTCTTCCTACTCTGAGCCAATATTTTCTTTCCAGGGAATCAATATCCTTTATCTGTTTTAGAGGCTCTGAAAGCCTGGATATGTTTGAGAGGAATAATTTGAGTCAGAAAACATAAGGGATGGAAACAAAGTTAACAGTCTTCCATATGCTTTCATATGTTGATTAGTTATCAGAGATTGCCAAATTCTCATGCTGTATAGCTAGAGTCTTGCTTAGGAAGTAGCAATGGAAGTGTCAGTAGAGCTACATAGTACCCCCCTCTTCCTCCTTACACACACACACACATATTGATGAAGGTGTTTGAGCCTGGATTTAGTGAAACAGCCATTGCTGAAAGAAAGTATGGTTTTGCCAGTTACTGCCCCAAAATGCTCTTTCAGATCAACATCTGAGTTTAGTTATCTTATAAATTGCAAAAGGATTTCATATCTGTTAGAGGATATTATTTGATTGTCTAAATGTAGCCATGTGTAGAAAATAAAGAGTGTAGGTAGGTCAAAAAGAAGCATTTATAACCTTCTAATTAAAAATATAACTTAGAATTCAGTATGTGGACAAATTTTTACATGCTTAACTGATCTGAGTCTCATGAATGTACAAGGAGCCTTTGATCTTTCTACCTATAAGACACCTTGAGACACAAAAATGTTTAACAATTACTTGAGGCTATAACTTGAGATATCTGGAGAGGGGTAGATGCTGAAGGAAAGAACCAGCTTCAGTTGATAAAGACAAGCCCATCTGGGAAAGCAAAAGGTGCAGAAGGGAAGAACTTCTGATTGGGGGATGTGGTAATGACCAAGGAAGTGGGGAAGCAGGGAGACAGGACCTTGTCAACCCAGATATTCAGAACTGCAATACTGCTTGTTCTACACACAGTGAACATGGTATTGTGCTGTGGTTCTCAACCATTGATGTACATTAGAATCACCTATAGTGCTTTTAAATACAACCATTCTGGAAAACTCTTTAGTAGTATATATGAAAATTGAACATAAGCATACATTAAGTTGCACATATACATACACATACACTCTCCACCAGGCCTCCCTCAGGCTGTGGATCTAATTTGGTCAGCAAGAATGTACAGCTCTAAGTAATTTCATCAATAAATCAATAAATTATAAACTGAAATTCCACTCCTTGGTATAAAGCAGTTTTCTCAACCTTTATTTTTATTGTTGCCTTCTTAAGGTGTCTTTTTAGATCTGTTTTTTTTCCAGTTGCACCCCTCCCCTCAAGAAACTTCAATACCTCCGATATACTTGTATTTCTACTTATGTATTATGGCCCTTTGGAAGGCTATAAAATATTTTAATAGCTAAAATTATTTTGCCTCCTCAAGAACAAATTTTCACCCCTTTGAGGGCAATTTTACCACATTGAGAAGGCATGGTTTCAAGCCAAAAGAAATGAGGGTATATGTTTATCAAAATACATTTATTAGCATATTCTTTGCTGCTTTATTCATGTTTGTCCCAAATTGCAAAAAAAAAAATATGCAAATATGCATCAACTGGTGTTTTGTTAAACTTATTAAATACTACTCAGCAAAAACAAATAAACAAACAAAAAAACAAGAATGGGCCACTGATTCACATATTTGCACATTTGTTTTGTGCATTTTTCTTCATGTATGTTATTAAAATGCCAGCTCACTGTTCCATAGCTATACAGTTGAACAGAAATTTCTGGGTGGTGGGCTGGGCAATGATAATTTTAAAAAAGCTCTGCAGATGACTTTAACATGAAAATTAAATGTGAAAGACACTGGGGAGGTAGAAGGAGCATGGGTATTAAAATCAGAGAATCTGTGCCTCCCAGGGAGAGATCTAGACCTGGTGTTGTGGGATGGAGAACATCTTCTTGACCAAAAGGGGGATGTGAAAGGAAATGAAATAAGTTCAGTGGCTGAGAGATTCCAAAATGAACTGAGAGGTCACTTCGGTGGGCATTCTTATGCAAAATGTAGACAATCTTTTCTAGGTTCTAATGAATTGGAATAGCCAGCAATAAATACCTGAAACTATCAAACTACAACCCAGAACCCTTGAATCTTGAAGATGATTGTATGATAATGTAGCTTATGAGGGGTGACAATGTGATTAGGAAAGCCATATGGATCACACTACCCTAAGTCCAGTGTATGGATGAATGTGTAGAAAAATGGGGGCAAAAAAAAAAAGGGCACCCAATGATCTGTTTTACTTTAAATGTTCTTTTTCACTTTAATTTTTATTATTATTTTTGTGTGTGTGGTAATGAAAATGTTCAAAAATTAATTTTGGTGATGAATGCACAACTATACAATGGTGCTGTGAACAACTGAATGTACACTTTGTATGACTGCATGGTATGTGAATATATCTCAATAAAAATGAATTAAAAAAAATCAGAGACTCATGGGTTCAAATCCTGACTCTTGCACTTACTAATTATGTCACTGAAGTAGGTTTCTCCTGTGTAAAATGGGAAAGGGAAAGGGGAATAAGAATAAAACCTACCCCATAGTGCTGTTGTGAACATTAAATGGCACGTGAAATTAGAAGCTCCAGAATATAAGAAATTCTCTATAAATGTTGTTTCCAACCTCTTTCCTTCTTTCCAACACTGTGGGCAACAGAAACAATTTAGTAACTGTTGTAACTACCATGGCATACAGGAATCCTTTTTTAACAGCTTGAGATATAGTTCATATACCATACAATTGACCCATTTAAAATGTACAACTCAGTTGTTTTCTGTATACTTACATATATGTGCAACCAATGCCCAAGTCAATTTTAGAACATTTTCATCACCTCAAAAGAAGACTCATGTCCCTTAGCTACCCCTCTACCCTCCCCCTCCAGCCCTAAGCAACTGTTAATCTGCTTTCCGTCCTATATTTCTCTATTCCGGAATTTCATATGAATGAATTCATATAATACATGGTGTTTTCTGTGACTGGCTTCTTTCACTTAGCATATATTCAAGGTTCATCCATGCTGTACCATGTATCAGTACTTTATTTCTTTTTGTGACAAAATAACATTCCATTGTATGAATACACCACATTTTGTTTTGTCATTCATCTGTTGATGGACATTTGTGTTGTTTCCAATGTTTTGCTATTAGGAATAATACTGCTGCTATAAACATTCATGTATAACATTCTGTGTGGACATATATTTTTCCTTTCTCTTGGATATATACCTAGGAACGGAGTTGCTGGATCATGTGGCATGATGGTTAAGTTCATGTATAAGCTAGGAGTTATGGTGTCCAGTTGTTTGGTCAAGTAAGCACTGGCCTAATTGTCACTGTGTGGGTATTTCATGGATTTAAATCATTTGTCAGTTGATTGCATCTATGGCTGATTGTTATCTGTAATCGATAAAGGAGATTGCTTTCAGCAAAGAGTTGTCTTAGCCATTCAGTTGAAGGGCTTAAATGGAGAACTGATGATTTTAGCAGTCCATAAGAATTTCTATCTCTACTTCAGTCAGCCATCTTCTCCTGGGGAATTCATCAAAACCTTCACTAGAGTGCCCAACTTGTGCCCTACGCTGTGGAATTCTGATTTGCCAAATCCTATGGTTGTGTGAGCCAATTCTTACACTAAATCTCTTACTATTTACATATATATGTATGTATATATATATATGTATATCCAGTCAATTCTGTTTTTTTTTCTCTGGAGAACTCTAATACATGTAGTAACTGCAAATTTAATCATTTAAGCAACTGCCAAACAGTTTTCCAAGTGACTGAACAATTTTACATTCCTATTAGCAGTGTACAAGGTTCAGATTTCTCCACATGTTCACCAATACTTGTTATTTTCCATTTTTCTTTTCATTACATTCATCCTAATGGGTATTAAGTGGTATCTCATGGTGTTTTTTATTTCAAAGTATGGTTTTATTAATGCACTTTAGGACAAGTGCCATTCATATGCCACCTTTTTTCTGGAAGAAATACTGCTAATTATAAATAGTCACAGGAAAATTTTCATTAGACAAACAGTTTGTGTGTGTGCACATGTATGTGGTGGCAGGGTTGTTTCATTTTTGTCATACTGCAAACAAAAACTTACCTCTTGAATTTACAAACATTGAGAAACAATTTTTTTCATCTAAAATTTTTTTAAGGCAGATCATTTTAGCATTGTGTGTGTTACTAACATGATGTAAAGTAGTTTTAGCAAATTTAACTGTTTTAGTTCTCAGTGACAATAGCACATGTAGTCAGGAACTGGCAACAGAATCTTTCTAGCCCTTCTACCTGGCCACCATTTTAAAAATGCATATTCTTCATATATGTACTACTGTATCAAAAACACATTTTAACAGATTTCACAGCTCATTAAAGCTTGTTTACAGTCATTCATATGAAAGATTTCTAATATGGAATGTTCATTTAGAAAGAATTCCACAATGGGATTCCAGTCTTCTATATCAGAAATGCAGAAGTCCTTCTTCAGTGCAATGTCAGACATTGTACTGCTGTTCATTCACATTCTTCTTTCAAATGTTTCCTAATTTTACTTTTGCATCATTTTTGTATGTTCCACTTATCTCCTTTAGGTATATTCTCAGGTAAGCAGGTTGACATCTGTATAAATAACCCTATGGGCAAGGATAATAAATGAGGTATTCTAACTCATTCATAGTTAGAGGGTCAACATAATGAAAGAAATTGCAAGATCAGAACAGCATCTAGGACCCTCTACAGGAGGATATTAGTTATAATTCCAGTACCAAAATACTTTTGGTAGATAACCTTTGATTAAGTAGTGTTCCGGTACAAAGGGATGAAAAGTTTCTTTTCCAGTGGTATCTCTGGAATCTCCTGCTTCTACATTTATAATTTCCATGCTTCTCCCTAATGCTAAGTCTTTGATGGAGGAACTATGTGCACATTTGTCTGTTTTACATGCATCAACAAATCTCTTCAAGGTTTCCTTGCTCAATACATATCCCGCTCCTCCACTCATGTAGCCCTGCTTTACATAGGGCTTAAATCTTCTAAAGGAAATGCATTTTTCAAGGTCATATTTTGAAAGAAGCCATCTCAAGTTGTCTAGTATGACATGTACCATCATCTGCTTTCATAAACCAATACATATCTTCTAAATAATGGTTATGAACATACTGAAAAGCTTTAATTGTTTTCCAGTATAATTGATCTCTGCCTTCTTTGGTTTTTAATCCCACTTAGGGAAGTCTTTATTTTATTTTGAACTCATAAACAAAATTTATTATGACATTGGGCCCTTGTACCTTTGACATGTTTCTCTAAATTTTGAGGTCCTGTCATAACCCAGCAAAGAATTTTAACCTTCTGATAGAGTTTTTCAGTGATGACTGTGTCCTCATCTTTGTGTTGGCTGGCATCTGCATTGAAGTTCATCTGTCCTTCTAGATGATTCTGTACATTATCCTCTGAATGTATAGCATGAGAATCATTATGAAGAATATTAGGCTGGGTATCACTTTGTTCTTCCAAAAAAATACTAAATAGCTGAGAACATGAAATATCCGATTGCTGATCCACAGAGGAAGATTAAAAAATTCAGCCAAGATTTAGAGAACATTTCACCAAAGTGTTTTTTGGACATCAGTGGTGGCTCCTTCTCACCCCTCTTGGGGGTGGAGAGGGGGACAACATGGGGTCAGTGATAGTCCCTCCTCTTGGTGGTCTCAAGAGTGACTTAGGGCCACTAGCTGGGGCCACCTGCTGCCACACAGATCATTCCAGGGCAGCTGTGGCAACCCAGATGGGCTGTCCCTCATTATGGTTTTGATTTGAAATTCCCTGATGACTAATGACATACATTGTCTTTTCACATGCTTGTTGGCAATTTGTACATCTTTTTTGGAGAAATGTCTATTCAGATCCTTTGCTCACTTTTTGGGGGGCTATTTGTCATTTTCTTATTGAGTTGTAAGATTTCTTTATATATTCCGCATACAATCCTATAACAGATACATGATTTACAATGCATTCCTCCCATTCTGTGTCTTGTCTTTTCATTTTTGTGATGACATCATTTGAAAGAGAAGTTTAACTTTTAATTTGATGAAATGCAATTTGTCTGTTTTGTTTTGTTTTCTTTTGTCTTTTGTTGCTTGTGCTTTTGGTGCCATGTATAAGAATACAGTGTTCAATCCAAATGTCATGAAGATTTACCCCTATGTTTAATTCTAAGAGTTTTATGGTTTTAGCTCTAACATGTAGATCATTGATCCATTTGGAGTTAATTTTTGTATATTGTGTGAAGAAAGCATCTAACTTCATTCTTTTGCATGCAGCTGTCCAATTGTCCCAGCAAAATTTGCTGAAAAGACTATGATTCACCCTCTGTGAAAATCAGTTTACCATGGATTTATGGATTAATTTACAGACTTTCAATTCTACTTCATTGATTTATTTATCTATCCTTATGCAAATATCACATTGCCTTTATTAACATTACTTTACAATAAATTCTGAAATTAGAAAGTGTGAGTACTCCTATTTTATTCTTTATCAAGATTTTTGGGCTATTTTGGGCCCCTGACAATTCCATATGAATTTTAGAATCAGCTTGTCATGCTTTACAAAGAAGACAGCAGAAATTCTGATACAGATAAATTGGATCTTTAGATGAATATAGGGAATATTGCCATTTACCAGTGTTAATTCTTCTGATTCATAATATGAGATGTTTTTCCATTGATTTAGATCTTTAATTTCTTTCTACAATATTTTGTAGTTTTCAGGGTGTAAGTTTTACACTCTTTTGGCAAATTTATTCCTAAGTATTTTATTTTTTATGATATTGTCTATGAAGTTGCTACCTTAATTTTGTTTTTAGAGTTTTTATTGCAAGTATATAAAACACAATTTATTTTTATATATAGATCTTGTATCCTAAAATTAGATGAAACTGTTTATTAGTTCTAATAGTTTTTAGTGGATTCCTTAAGATTTTCTATATACAAGATTGTGTTATTTGCAAATAGAAATAATTTTGCTTCTTCTTTTCCTATATGGTTGTCTTTTATTTCTTTTTCCTGCTTAATTGCCCTGGCTAAAATATCCAGTACAATTCTGATTAGAAGTGGAGGTAGTAAACATCCTTGTCCTGTTCCTGATATTATGGGGAAAGCATCCAGTCTTACACCATTAAGTACTTTGCTAGCTGTGGTTTTTTTGTAGAAGCCCTTTATCACGGGGAGGAAGTTTCCTTCTATTCCTGATATATTGAGTGTTTTTATCATGGAAGGCTGTTGGATTTTGTCAAATGCTTTTCCTGAGACTTTTGAAATGATGAACTGAATTTTATTTTTTATTCTGTTGACATAATGGATAAAAATTGATTTTCAGATGTTAAATCACTTGTGTATTCCTGGGATAAATCCTACTTGGTCATGGTGTATAATTCCTTTTATATGTTGCTGGAGTCTGTCTTCTAGAACATATTTTGTTTAGAATTTTTATGCCCATATTAATAAGAGATATTGGTGTGTAGTTTTCTTTTCTTGGTGATGTCTTTGTATGGTTTTGGTATCATGGTAATAGCACCATAAAATGATTTGAGAAGAGTTCCTCTTCTATTTTTTTGAAGAGCTTGTGAAGACATTACAATAATTTTTCTTAAAATATTTGGTAGAATTTAGTGTGACAACTATCTGGGCCTGGTCTTTCCTTTGTGGTTAGTTTTTGTTTTCTTTGATTACTAATTCAATCCTTTCACTTGTTATAGGTCTATTCATATTGTCTATTTCTTCTTGAATCCGTCTCAATGGTTTGTGCCTTCCTAAAACGTGTGTTCATTTCATCTAAGTTATCTAATCTTTTGGCATACAGTTCTTCATGGTGTGTGTGTGTGTGTGTGTGTGTGTGTGTGTGTGTGTGTGTGTGTGTGTGTATATATATATAATGTATGTATATTTATTTATTTATTTAGTTTGTGTGTGTGTGTGTGTGTGTGTGTGTGTGTTACTTCAGTAAGGTCAGTATTTATGTCTACTCTTTTATTTCTGATTCTGGAAATTTGAGTTTTCTGTATTTTTCTTGGTCAATCTTAACTAAAGATTTGTCAGTTTTGTTGAACTTTCTGAAGAATAAACTTTTGGCTCCACTGATTTTCTCTTTTATTTTTCTATTCTGTATTTCATTAATTTCAGCTCTAATCTTTATTATTTCCTTCCTTCTGCTTGCTCTAGATTTAGTTTGCTCTTCTTTTTTCAGTGTCTTGAAAGAGAAATTTGGATTACTAATTTGAGATCTTTCTTCTTTCTTAATATAGCCATTAACAGCAATAAATTTCCATTTAAGTACTGTTTTAACTGCATACCATATGTTTTGGTATATTATTTCTTCACTTCATTCATGTTAGATCATTTTCTGATTTCCCTTTTGATTTCTTCTTTGACTTACTGCTTATCTAGCAAAATGTTATTTAATTTCCACATTGTTGTGAGTTTCCCAATTTTTTTTCTGCTATTGCTTTCTAATTTATTCCATCATGGTCAGAGAACATACTTTGTATTATTTCTATCCTTTTAAATTCATTGATGTTCATTTCAAAATCTAACATATGGTTTATCCTGAAGAATGTGCTATATGCACTTTAGAAGAATCTATATTCTATTGTTAGGTGGAGTGCTGTATAGATGTCTGTTAGGTCTAGTTGTTTTATAGTGTCATATTATATTCTGTTTCCTTGTTAATCTTCTGGCTAGTTGCTCTATCCTTATCGAAAGGAGCTAGATAACTTGGAAGGCCACTTCAGTTACTTATGCTTAAAGATAAGGCATGATTGTTTTAGATGGGACAGCACAAAATGGGGGACTTACAGAACCTATTTTTCTTTTCATATTTAATTTTCTGAGATCAAGCAAATTATTAAAAAGGGAATTGATCCTCACAATTTAGTTAGTGTTGAAATTCAAGCTTTCTAGCTTGCTCAAACCACAGAAAACCACCTGCATAGCAAGCTTAGTGATTTTATCATGCTTAAATTTAACATGAAGTGCATTGAGCTTCAATATCTCACATGCTCCACATTGAATGAAGTAGATTGAAATGTTTTCAGGGACTCTTGGAAGAATATTTACACATCCTTATAAACAATTTTTCAACATAATTGGTTTTGGGAAGAGACTGGTAAAATTTGAGAATTTTGAAGGCTCATGGGAATTCATAACATCTGAATAGAGATTAAATCAAAAATTTTGGAAGAAAAGAGATATTAAAATATAAACAGAACAATTTCAAGGATACTACAGTGAGTATTCTAATGTACTTAAAAAGACCATTATTGCTAGTAATAGGAGTATATGTCCACAGGAAATTTTTACTCAGG
The DNA here is from genome assembly GCF_015220235.1 of Choloepus didactylus. Classification (NCBI taxonomy): domain Eukaryota; kingdom Metazoa; phylum Chordata; class Mammalia; order Pilosa; family Megalonychidae; genus Choloepus; species Choloepus didactylus. Next base: position 42,742,027 of record NC_051335.1, on the reverse strand, counting down.
TGCAACTCTTAAAATCTTGTAGGCATTAAATATTCTAGAGTTAAAACACATCAACATAGTGTGATCTAACCAAAGATGATGAACAGGAGTCATGTGGATGAATGTACTGGCATTAAAAATTACTAGCAGAATCATTCATGTGGCATGTAGAAATAGTAGATACTGCTATTTTGGCAGCAGACTGTCTAACTTTTCAAAAAGAGGAGTAAATTCTGAAAATCACTGATGTTGTGGTTGGGGGCACATAAATAAGTGCAGGAAGTCAGGCCACATCCAAGGTAATGCAGCAGTGATAAGCTAGAACATTTCAAAGGACTAAGTCGCTAGACTCAAATTCTGTCAGTGTGTGGTATGTAGCTTGTGGCTACTGTGGGCCTGTGAGGCTTTCTGTGTTGCAAGCCATAGCACAGAAATACGGTCTAAGACTCCTGTATTGTAGGCCATACTGAATGCTTAATTGTAGTAAATTTCCTTCTCTAGACATATACCACATTCTCTTGCAAGGGGTACGGCAGCTACATTGGGCAGGGGAAGTCATCTTCGGAAGAAACAGGAAGGGAGCAGAGTGTATCTCCTGAACCTTCCACTGAAAAGGAAAAGTCTGAATCAGGCTATTCATTGCTAAGAAGGTGTTGATTTTGGAGGTGGGGCATGGGGGGAGGGTGTGTGGTTAGTGAACTGAATGGAAGCACAACGATTACAATTTGTTCCATGCACAAAAAAAGGCTTTGAGTGAAGTTAGAAACAATGTTGATCTGCAGTCGGTGATTTAAGAATAATTTTGTTCTTCTGAGAAACCTTTCTTACTTTGCTCTGGGAGAAAGTTTGGCTCATTCTATTGAAGTATCGGTTGTAAACAGCAGCAAGTACCAAGATTAAGCAAGGCAGGCAGAGGTGAGGCAGAAGTTAAGTGAAGCAGAAGCCAGAGTCCCGGAGGCATGGGAGCCAAGGAAGTTTGCATGAATATTCCTTGCAAGAACAGAATAGGTTTAGCAAATCAAAGAGAATTCCTTGTGTCATAGAGCAGTCTACTTATCCTAACAAGATCTACCAGCATCTAGTCAGCAAATTCTTCAACTATGCAGAATACGGTCTAACTTATGCAGAAATGACCAGAGGTATGAATTCTTATAAATCCTCAATTACCTTCCATAGGTACACAAATGGAAACAAAGGCTCCAAATTAAAATGTATGTTTGAGGTCAATGTAAAAAAATCAATCATAGTATATCAGGATGTTTAGTCTCTTTGATTCCCTTATTAAATTTCCCTTCAGTTGTCCCTTCACTTATCTATCAAATATTTATTAAGCATCTACTACATACTAAATACTGTTCTAAGCATTGGGCATACAGAGGTAAATATCAATAAGTTAACCCCTGCTTTTAGGACTTTACAGCCTGATAGAAGAGTCATCTGAGTAAATTGATATTTTAAAATCAGTATGATAAGGTGCTATGATAAAGATATGCATGGGGAGTGCAGGAAAGGAGAGTCAGTGAAAGCTTCCAGGAGGAGATTTTGTTTGATTGAATTATTTTGATGATTCAAAAATATTTTATTGAGTAATAACTGTGACTTCTTTCAAATAAATATTAGTACCTCCTTTTAAATAACCTTTAATTTTTTTTTTACATTGGAAAATTTTAAACATATACAAGAGTAGGCAGAATAGTATAATGAACCCATGCACTCATTACCAAAAGACAATACCTGGCCAGTTTGGTTTATCTATATCCCTGCCCACCACCCTCCTGCTGTATCAAACTGTATCAGAATGAATTTCTCAAAAACAAGATTATGTTAAAACTTAGCCACAATACCATTCTCACAATTAAAAATTAATAAACCTTTCCTAAAATAATAAAATATCCAGAGTGCACATTTCTTCAATTGACTCATTTTTTTGCAGCTTGTTCAAATCAGGATTCAAATAAATTCTACACTTTGCAATTGGTTGGTGTGTTTCTTAGGTCTCTTTTTTTTGGTATCACAATTATTTTTATTTTTTTTAATTAATATTGTTCACATACCATACAATTATCCAAAGATCCAAAGCATACAATCAGTTGCCCATGGTATCACCATACAGCTGTGCATCCGTCACCACAATTAATTTTTGTTCAATTTTTAGAACATTTTCATTACTCCAGAAAAGAAATAAAGACAAAAAAAAGAAACTCAAATCCTCCCATACCCCTAACCACATTCTCTCCATTATTGGTATAGTACATTTGTTACTATTGATGAAAGAATGTTAAAATATGACTAACTGTAGTATATAGCTTGCAATAGGTATATATTTTTTCCTATAGGCCCCTCTTATTAACTTCTAGTTATAGTGTCATACATTTGCTCTAGTTCATGAAAGAGACTTCTAATATTTGTACAGTTAATGACAGACTTTGTCCACCACAAGATTCAGTTTTATACATTCCCATCTTTTTTTATTGAGATTGTTCACATACCACACAACTATCCAAAGATCCAAAGTATACTATCAGTTGCTCATGGTACCATCATGCAGCTGTGCATCCATCAACACAATTTTTTTTTAATTTTTAAAACATTTTTATTACTCCAGAAAAAAAAAAAGACAAAAAAAATGGCAACTCAAATCCTCCCATACCCCTAACCACCCCCTCTCCATTATTGATTCATAGTTTTGGTATAGTACATTTGTTACTGTTGATGAAAGAATGCTAAAATACTGCTAACTGTAGTATATGGTTTGCAATAGGTATATATATTTTTCCTATATGCCTCTCTATTATTAACTTCTAGTTACAGTGCCATACATTTGTTCTAGTTCATGAGAGATATTTCTTATATTTGTGCAGTTAATCATGGACACTGTCCACCACAAGAATTACTGTTTTATACATTCCTGTCTTTTAACCTCCAACTTTCCTTCTGGTGACATAGGTGACTCTGAGCTTTCCACCATCTTCACACACCGTTTGGCAATGTTATTTACTCTCACAACATGCTACCATCACCTCTGTCCATTTCCAAATGTTTAAGTTCACCCTAGTTGAACATTTTCCTCATAATAAGCAACCGCTCCCCATTCTTTAGCCTCATTCTATATCCTGGTAACTTATATTTCATGTCTATGAGTTTACATATTATAATTAGTTCATATTAGTGAGACCCTGCAATATTTGTCTTTATGTGTCGGTCTTATTTCACCTAATATGGTGTGCTCAAGGTTTCTCCATCAACCCATTTTTAAGACAGTTTTGTTCACACACCATACATTCTGTTCTACGTAAACAATTTTGGTTCCCTGTATAGACACATATTCATGTATTCAGCCCCATTGTCACTATCTATATAAGGACATCTCCATTTATTCCACAAAGAAAGAAGAAGAGTTGGAGGCAGAGAGACAAAAGAAAAACAGAGAGAGAGAAAAAAACATGGCAGCTAGAAAGCAAGAAAAGGAAAAATAGCATTAACATAAAGTAGAATAAAGTGTCAGATAACATCACCAATGCCAAGAGTCCCATACATTTCCCCTATCCACCCCACCATGTGCATTTAGCTTTGGTATATTGCCTTTGTTTTATTAAAGGAAGCATAATACAATGTTTCTGTTAATTATAGTCTTTAGTTTGCATTGATTGTATTTTTCCCCAATCCCATGCTATTTTGAACACCTTGCAGTGTTGAAATTCATTTGTTCTCCCTCACGTAAAAACATATTGGTACCTTTTATCACAATCGTTGAGCACCTTAGGTTTCCCTGAGTTATACAGTTCCAGTCTTTCTCTTTCCTCTTTCCTTCTGGTGTCCTACATGCTCCTAACCTTCCTTTTTCAACCATAGTAACAGTCAGCTTTGTTCAGTGTACTTACATTGCTGTGCTACTATCTCCCAAAACTGTGTTCCAAACCTCTCACTCCTGTCTTTTCCTTTCTGTCGGTAGTGCTCCCTTCAGTGTTTCCTGTAGAGCAGGTATCTTGTTCACAAACTCTGTCATTGTCTGTTTGTCAGAGAACATTGTAAGATCTCCACCATATTTGATGGACAGTTTTACTGGATATAGGATTCTTGGTTGGTGGTTTTTCTTTTTCAGTATCTTAAATATATCACCCCACTTCCTTCTTGCCTCCATGGTATCTGCTGAGAAATCTGCACATAGTCTTATCAAGCTTCCTTTATATGTGATTGATTGCTTTCTCTTGCCGCTTTCAGGACTCTCTTTGTTGTTGATGTTTGATAATCTGATTATTAAGTGTGTTGGTGTAGGCCTATTCAGATCTATTCTGTTTAGGTAGCTGCACTTCTTGGATCTGTAAATTTATGTCTTTCCTAAGAGATGGGAAATTTTCATTGTTTATTTCCTCTATTATTGCCTCTGCCCCTTTTCCCTTCTCTTCTCCTTTTGGGACACCCATGACATGTACATTCCTGCATTTCATGTTGTCATTCAATTCCCGGAAACATTGCTCATATTTTTCCATTCTTTTCTCTATTTGTTCTTTTGTGTGTTTTCTTTCAGGTGCCTTGTTTTCCAGTTCCTGAATGTTGTCTTCTGCCTCTTGAGATCTGCTGTTGTATGTCTCCATTGTGTCTTTCATCTCTTGTGTTGTGCCTTTCATTTCCATAAATTCTGCCAGTTGTTTTTTCTAACTTTTGATTTCTACCTTATGTACACCCAGTTTTTTCATTATATGCTTCATCTCTTTTGCCATATCTTCTGTAAACTTCTTGAATTGATTTAGTATTAGTTGTTTCAATTCCTGTATCTCAGTTGAAGTGTAAGTTTGTTCCTTTGACTGGGCCATAACTTCATTTTTCTTATTGTGGGTTGTAGTTTTCTGTTGTCTAGGCATCTGGTTTCCTTGGTTACCCCAATCATGTTTTCCCAGACCAGAATGATCTCAGGTTTCAGGATGCAGTAGTATCGGGTCTTAGAATATCGATACACCCTTTGAGGCCTCAAGACACTGTGCTTTTCTGTCCAGGAGGTGGCACCTGTCAGCCTGCCATTCCAGACTGGTGTAAGGAGTTGTGGCCCATGGCTGTTTTCCCTCAGGCTCTTGGGTCTGGTTCTGAATGGAAGGTGGGTTGTAGAGCTCAGAACTACCTCTTTCCTCTTAGGGAATATATACCCCCTAGGGAGATATCATTTGCATTTGAATAGTCTTTCTGACTTTATCTCCACTCTTTCCTGGGTTAGAGTGCTGGGAACTGAAAATTGCTGAGGCTTTCTCCACTGAGCTGAAAAAGGGACAGAAAGCCCTCCTTCAGGGCCAGTCTGCAGCCACCCTCAGTTTCATCCATTGACCAGAAATAGCACCTGGTCTTCTGGGCATCCCCTCCCTCCCGGGAGGTCCTCTTGCTCCCCAAGGTCAGTCATCACCAAAAGCCTCTGTTTGCTTGTTGAATCATAGCTTGTATTCAGCAGTCAACATTTGTTAATTGAAACTTCAGTTGGAGCTGGGCTGAGGTGTATTTGGTTTGTTCATAGAATGCTGCTATCACAGCAAGGCTTTGCAGTTTGGGCTGCCATGGGGGAGGGGTTCTCGGTGTGGGTCTGCAGATTTTACTTACAGATTTTATGTTGCAATCTCATGTGTTCCTCCCAATCCAGATTGATGTATGATGTGTGGACAGTCACATTTGTCCCCCAGCAGTTATTCCAGATTATTTATGAGTTGTTCCTGGTTGTTTATTATTTATTCCAGGGGGACTAACTAGCTTACACTCCTCTCTATGCCACCATCTTCTTCCTTCACCTTCTTAGATCTCTTTTTAATCTATAGATTTCTCCTTATCCTTTTTGCCTTGCAATTAAAAAAAAAAGAAACTGGATCATATATCTATAGGATTTTAAAATTAAATAGCCTTTTTAAAACATGGTAATTCTGCCTATAAGGTGTGTCCATTGCAGGGCATCACAATGTCTCATCTTCCCTTCTTGTGTCACGAGGGCCCTCTTCTCTGAGCCAATTTTTGAAGGAAGGTTAAGAGTGAGCCAAAAACTTTGGGGGTGTGTACTAATTCTTGGCTGAGGGAACAGTATGAATGAGGTAAAGATATGAAACAGTGCAACACATTTAGGAAAGTGAAATTTCAGGATGGCTAGAGCATAGACAGCATTTGGGGGAGAGACAAGAAATGAGTCTAGGAAGGTTGATAAGGACTGGTTCAGGAGGGGCAAGGTGTGATAAATTAGTGCTTTATCTCTATTCTGAAATCTCTAGGGAGCCATTGAATATTTTTCATCAGGGAGGTGATGTGATCAGATTTTTATTTTAGAAATTTCAAGTGATATCTCAGTGAAAGATTTGATTCCATAGGGCCAAACTATTGTAATAGTAACTTTTTGAATATAATCTTGAATCTGTAAGCAAGCTGGAAATTGTAAAGTAGTCTTGAAATGTAACCTTTAAAATGGAAGTAGGCTCTTAAAGGAGAATTCTTAGTCCCACAAGGGAGCAATATGTAAATATAAAGTTGTAGCAATATGTAAATATAAAGTTGTAGCAATATGTAAATACAAAGTCTGCAGCCAGATGAATAAGCTTTCATCTATGGCCCCCAGACCTCCCAGATATGACTAAGGCTTTTCATCTATCTCCCTAGACTCCTGGAGGCATCTTTCCCAGCTGTCACCTAAATCCTGAAGAAAATAGGAAATAACGAAATTACTGAAGTTTTCCAGACCTCTGTTACCTGTTAACTAAGATGATTATCTCTCTTTCCATCCAACCTTCATAAAAGCCAGTTGAAAAATCACTTTGGGGAGGCTGCTTTGGGAAATGTCCCCAGTCCTCCTGCCAAGGTAAATAAGCTCTTATTTTCCTCCCAAGCCCCATTTGTTGTGATTTCCATTGGGCATGCCAAGTCATGAACCTGATTTGGGGGTGTTCCTTCTACACTATGTGTGGGAGCCCAGGGCCCAGAGCCTTCCCCAAGTGCCTTGAAGATTGCACACAGCAGCTTGCTTGACCTAGGACAGTTAAGGTTTGACCCACTTTCCTTGTAAAATTAAGCCTCCAGTGATAGCTTGCCTCCTGCCTGAAACTCCCTGAGGCTACAGGATAATCTACAATCAATCTCTCCCTGCCTCACAATATCACCACTCCTCTATGTCTTTGTCCTAACCTTTATAAACCACTCCCTGGCAACCCCTGCTTTTGCAGAGTATCTTCACATTGAGCTCTGAACCCATCACCATTCAGAGCAGCTCCTGAATCCATTCAGAGAAGCTCCTGATTTCAGAGCAACATGACCGACTTCCCACCCTGTAGGTAAGCCCCAGAACAAAAGTTCTTGTCTCAGACCATGTCCAGTGCTTTCTTTAGTCCTTTGGCTATAAAAGCCCTCTTGGGCCATAACAACTATGTAAACATCTCTCAGGGTAGATGTGTTTCTTTTAATTCCATGGTAAAGGCTTCACTGTCTCTCCTTTGCACTGTTTACATTTCAGGTCTGGTATTATATGACTTGGATGAAGGAAAGTGAGATGCAGCCCAGAATGACTCATAAATCTCTAGCTTGAGAATCTGCATAGATATTGATGTCATTCATGGAGAAGGATAGTCATAGAATTGGTGTGGGGGGGGGGGGGAGTTCAGTTTGGGGCATGAAAAATTCACTGTTCCTTATGGATTATGCAAAGAGAGCTATCCACTACACCCTTGGATATGTGGGGTTTGGGCTTGGGAGAGAGGCCTGGGTTGGAGGACCCATCTTATATGTAATAGGTGAAGTTTCATGGAGGGGCATGATGTCACAAATGAAAGTCTATAATATGAAGAGAGCATAGAGGTGAGATTGGAGTCCTGGTAATAAAATTTGGCTAGTGAGGAAAAGCAATGCTTTCAAAGATAGCTTAGAAGACACAGTCATAAAGATATGAGCAAAACCATGGGAACAAAGGGAAGAGTGTTTGAAGGCAGAGAAACCATTCAGCCCTGGGCAAATCTGCAGTGATCAAACAGGACAAGGGCAAAAAGTTTACTGAATTTGGAAATACGAATGGCATTGCTTACAATATAGAGTTTCAATGAAGAAGTCATGGTGTAAGCCCTATTAGTAGATGGAGAAAAAATTGAAGGCAAGAAAGCAAAGAAAGGAGTGCACACTGCCTTTCAAGAAATTTGGTGGTGAAAGACAAATGGTTAATAGGAGTACAGCCAGAAGGGTACTTAAGCTTGAGGAGGGGTTGCTTTTAAGTAGAAAAGACTTGAGTATTTTCATATTTTGAGAGCAATAAATGAGTAGGTACAGAGATAAATTGTAGATAAGAAAGAGGGGGAATAAGTGGTGGAATAATGTTAGGGTTCAGGAATCAGAAGATGGCTAAGGTTAAGGGGATAGTCACTTAGGTGGGAAGAACTAGTCTCGAATGAAAAGGAACATTTCTCCCTTTGAAGCATGCAGTAATAATGCATGGAAATACAAATAATCTTTTTGGTGGTAGAGAAGCATGCTGGAAAATCTCTTTCATCTGATGGCCTTGATTTTCTCAGAGAGTAGAAAAGCAACATTGCCTCTGAAAGTGAGAGAAGAGGAAGTAGACTATAGTTTGAGGAGAGCGGCAATTCTTTGATATAGCTATGAAGGGGATTAGGCAGTTAGGGACCTAAGGCTCAGGTAAGACTGGGAGCGTAAATTTACAGTGTGCTTTTATCTAGCAGTGTTCATAACCCTGGAGAAGCTGAGTGGTTGGATTGATCCAGGGATGAGGTTTGTTGAACAAGCATGAAAGAAGAACAAAGGAACAAAAGAACTGAGAATAATTTCAAGAGAGGTAGTACAAGTGATGGGCTCTGGGAATAAACTCAACCCAAAAAGGGGCTGGTAGATGTCGAAAATATGGAAAGGGTAAAGGGACTACACATCTTGCTGAGGAGTAATGTTAGATTTGTTGGAAATAAAGGAAGAGGCGTCTGTATTAATATGAGCTATGATAAAATCAAACAAAAACAACTAGGGTATTGGAATTTATTGTTTTGGAGCTAGTACATTTCTGTTGCCAAAGAGTGGGTGGCTGAAGTGGAAATAAGATTTATTGGAACTAAGCAGATCCAGAAACTGTGAGGCCAATTAGTTAAAGACATTCTGGTCAAGGTCAGGACTCAAGTGGAAAAAGAAACAGTGAGCCTCAAAGTCCTTATTAATGTGGAGAAACTAGATTAGGGGGACAGTAATACAGAGGAATAGAACAGGGAATAAACACAAATCCTATAGAGGCCAGGCAGGTAATGTAAACGAGTGAAGGAAGCTAAATTTAAGAGAGGACACCCCCTCTAAAGGGAGCAGCTGCTACTCAGCTTCAAGTGATAGTTGCTGTTTGGAAAGATAGACCTAAAATTGCTAGAAATTTCTATTTTTAAGAGAAGCCAAAAATACGTTTTTAAAATGTGAAATCCCCCAGTTTTTAAATAGTGGTAAGTAATATAAAAACATAACAAAATAAAAAATACCGTGAGGTCCAAACAAAGCGTAATTTCCATTTGAATCCAGCCTACAAACCACCAGTTTTCAACCTCTAGGACAGAATGTAGTATGCCTAGATGGCTTGAGACTCAAAGCAAGGCAGACATTTAAACAATGATGAATATTGTTACTCCATGGTAGATATCACTAATTTGATCAGCTAATCAAGCCTTCAGGGAGCCACTACCAATGAATTGGACTTTCCACACAAGATGAAACCTAATTTGGTATAGTTTCCATCATTTTCAAGAAAGCGTCTGAATCTTTGAACTTTATTTGTTGGGTTTGGTTGTTTTGTGTATATGTGTGTGTGTATGTATATGTGTGTGTGTTTTAAAGGGCAGGCATGCTGTAACATTCCAATTCAGTTTTGCCCTTGCAGGATTTTCAGGTGGACTTTCTTGCTGAATATATGCTTTGTATGTTTTCAGAAACCTTTTGCCACAGTAACTGCATGTTTAAAAAATTTCCAGTAATGTGCTCAGAGTTCCTGGGTAGGAACTAATGTAACGTTGAAGGCGAACAAAGGAAACCTTTCATCTTTTCTCAGGTGGCCTGGCTTCTGGCAGCTTTGCCATTAATAGTTGAGAGCCTGTTTGCTGCCCAGAACACTGGAGGGTTGTTAAACAGCTCTCTGCCCTTTAAAAAAAGTGGGAGGTGATTGGGAGGCTTCTAGACTGAGCATGAATTGAAAATGCCATGCATGTTTAGCTATATGGTTTATTAACTCATTTACTGAAGTGTGTGCGTGTGTTCTGTTAAATCTTTTAAGCTTAGCCATTCTTGCAATTGACTGATTCTCTTTTGGGTATTTAAATACCCAAATACCTCATTCATATTCAAATACCTCCTTTAGCACATTTCTAATTTCCTTTTAAGCAAAATATACTTTCTTTGTAGGAACTGTTTTCAGCTCCTCACCCCCACACTTAGCCAGCTGTTTCCATTGCCTTCACTGCAAGCCCTCAGGCCAGATTCACGTGGCTGGAGGGGAAGGAGAACAGCTCAAGCTGGAACGGAAAGCTGCCTTAGGTGCTGAAGTCCATTCAGTTCTGACACAATGCAACTGCAGTCTCCATTTGTAATTTGTTTCTGCTTTCTGTTCTGCTTTTGGTTTTCAGCATCCACCTCTGGCTCCTCACCCTCCAGTCACCCCTCACTTCACCCTCGGGTTCCTAAGGAGTCTACCTGCTTGACCCTGTAGGAATTCCAATTTGCTTTTTTTCACCATGACTCATAGCTTATTCTGATCATGCTCACACTTGCTCTTAAGTGGCTGCCTGCTCTGCTAGTGACCTGCTTTCAACCCTTTCCTGTCTCTGACTCCAGATCCTGTTGTCTGTCACTGTCTCTGGCTGCCTGCCTGCCTGACATCTACTGCCTTATTGCATTGGTGTGTCATGGATTTGCTAATTTTCTGTGGCACCTGAAACAATATAAGCTGAAAAATCCATGACTTCTCTGATTAACTATGCTTCTCCCCAGTTTTTCCTGTTAGTTATTACATGGTCAAAAATCCCAAACTAAACTTGCCATGTAACCCAGCAACCTGTACTCTAGTAAATGCCAGAGTCAGGGTTAAGATTGGTGAAAATTATACTACAGCAATACTTGCTCAGTGAACAATCATGCTTATGACATTTCCTAGATGAAGAGCTGTCTTCTAAACCTGAATGGGGGATGTATGTATGCGTTGTAGATCAGATCTTACATTCCAGCTTTCTCCTTAATCAGTATTTTAAAGTCATTTGTGATGAGAAATTAGGCTTTTAAGGAATGATGGCTCCTTAATAATCAGCCTTCTTATTTTAATCTGCTACTTTGCGTTTAGAAATAACACATATTGTTGTCTATTTTATCATGAATTAAAAAAATCCTGTCTTTTTTAGTTCATCTTGATTAGTTTTCTCTTTTTCTCCCTTGACGAGACAAAAATTTTTGTTTGATCTGAATTTTAGGATACATCAACACAATGCCAATTATAGATACCTTGAAATGTCACAATAATTTATCATTTCCATTTTTTTGTTCAATTGAAAAATTAGTATAGTAATAATTATGATAATACTAGCTAACATGATTGAGTTTTGCTAAGGATTTTAAATAAAAGCATTATCTCATCTGATCTTCTCAAGTGTCATTTAACATGGGTTCGAATGTTATCCATAGTTCATAACTGAGGAAACTGAAACATGAAAAGGTCTGTCTGCTAATTTACTCAAGGCTGCAAAGCTAATTGGTTGTCAGAGATGGAATTTGAACTCAGGTTCGTAGGGGTCCCAAAGTCTGAGCCCCTGAACACCATAAAGTACCATTTCTTATAATATTCATTATATATTTAAAATTTTTTCATTACTTCTACATTTTCCCCAAATTTCAGTGCTTCTTTTAGTCTCTTATTTGGTCATATTTAGCTATAAATTCTTTTCTTACTAAAATAATACATTCATGCAAGCACATACATAAACATATTTGCATATATGTGACGCACTTGTGGTAAAGAAGTCAAGATCTGGAGCCAAGATGGCTGGGATCATATTCCAATTCTGCCACTTATTGTCTGTGTGACTTTGAGAAAATTATTTTATTTCTCTGAGTCCCAGTTTCCTCAACAGTATAGCTAGTAATAATATTTAGTTCATTTGGCAATTGTGAAGATTAAATGAAATAGTAACTATAAAGTACTTGCAATAATACCTGCATACAGTAGATGTTAAAACATAACAAGATATAATTTATAGATAACATAGGAATTTCATCTTATAATTACAGCCCATTTATTCTTCCTTTGTTTCCATTCATCTGCCCATCCTCCATCCAGGTATTCATGATTCATTTTGCAAACTCTTAATGATGTATTCTGAGCAAGGCTTTGCATCTTCAGGGTCAAACTCTGCAAAATCTTCAGGAGTTTGCTTCTTTTAGAGGAACTCCAGCTTAGAGGAGGAGGTTATACAAGAATGCTTTGATTAATTTCTGGAAGAAGATCAAGACTTTATACAGGCCAAGTGGCACTAGAGATCATTCAAATTAACCAAGGTGCACAAGAAAGACCATTTTCTACATACCACCTTTCTGGATGCTGATACGGTTATACACATATCAGAAAACAATTTTATAAAGACCACTAAAAATGCTGGTACAGGAAGTAAGGAATTACTTGATGTGGTATAATTCTCAAATGGTAACAACATTATAATCTAGATACTATTGGAAGAAAATGTCCTTCTCATGGCATTGTATCTATATACTATGACGGGCCTTGGTCTTGAAAGATGATACAGAGTAGGGCTGCATGGCAAACTTATGAGCTCTGGTACCATGCACTTATTTTGTCAGCATACCTGCAATGTAGAGAAACTCTTCTGTCTTCATGTATGTGAATAATCATGAAGATCCCAGGAACACTGGCCCATAGATGGTAAGAATGTTGGAATCTGTTGGGAGACACTGGTTGTGCTGATAGCAGATTTCTGATAAGAACTGAATGGTGTGGGTTTTTCCGGAAGTAATTGTGGGGCTCTGGTCAAGAGAGGCTGAGAACTAAGAAGAAAAAAAGACAGTTTGCAATGGGTAGCTTCAGCTTCTTTCGAGTCCCACCAAATAAAGTGCTAGAGAAGTGCTCTCATTGGACTGGTTTCCTCAGTGATGACATTATTGTCAGTGTTGAACATTACTACTTGGATTGGTTCAGATGTGCTGGATTACAGCTTGCTTTTCAATATTGCCAGATATCCCTATGGCTATTATTGTCTCAATTGGAAGGAATTCTATTAGGATATCTAATACAATTACCTGTTGTCAAATATAACTTTTCACTACTAGAAGTCTTGGTCATTCCTACAGCAATGGAGAGTCACCTCAAATTGGTTGCTGAACATAAAGTTTCCTCTACCTCCAGTGATCTTCCTCCACTCTTTGCTTGGCTAACTCCTACTCATCTTTCAAATCTCAGCCCAAGCATAGCTTCCTCAGAGAATTTGTTCCTGATCCCCCAATCAAAATTATGTTCCCCCTTATTTTTTCTTATAATCCTGTTCCTTTTCTTAATGGAACTCATCACAAGTGGTAGTCATATATTTAATTGTTTGTTTAATTATGTGACTCACCTATTAGATTTTAAGTCCTAAGGAGATCGGTTTTGTTCACTGATATTTTGTTTATCAGTGTACATTAGTCCCTGCTACAGAGTAAAGCTTCCATTGATATTGGTTGATTGATAGTCATGCCCTTATGTGTGAAAGGAAATCAACAAGTACATAAATAAGTACCATGAAGTGTTGTTGGTGATTTTGAGAGAAGTCTGTATAGGGTACCAAGGGCAAGAGTTGTCCCTTGTATCTGTGGAGGTCAGAAATGGCTTCTCTGATGAAGTAATGCTTGAACCAGTTCTAGAAAAATTTAAAGTTAATTCCTAAGTAAATGCCATAAATTCAATGTAAGTTGGTAATTATATATTTGGCTATTTACAGTCTGTCTTCACCATATAGAACATCCCACTAAACTAAAAGCAATCCAAGGATAGCAAATGTATTTGTTTTGTTCACTTTTTATACTCAGCACTAGGTGGTATATAAATACATGTTGAATGAGTGCATACATTTCTCCCTCTTTAAGCCCCAAAGCAGGAATGCAATAAACTTTTCTTGTTCCTGCCATCTGTCTAACCCTTACTCCTATCGTATCTCTCCTTAAAGCTTTACTTGTTACAGGGTAGGAGAAGGCAAGGAGGGTATGACTTCCCTGGATAGCTGTGAATTTCTCTAGGAGTAGCACCTCCAGTTTTTCTCTGTCCTTATGCCAATAGCCATGTACCTGGCAACTATAGCTCAGTGGTGCCAGAGGTTCAAAGACTGTGATTCTCAAAATAAAATAATGGTTATTCTCAAATTTTAGAATATATCACCCAGAGATATTGTTAAAAGTGAATATTTCTGGGCTCCTTTACTAGAAATTCTAATTTGGGACGTCTGAAGCAATACATTGTAATTTGTATTTTCAAAAGTTCCCAAAGCATTTTGGTAAAGTCAGTCCATGGTTTATGCTCTGAGAAACATTAGGGTAGATTCAGTTACTACTGCTGCTATTTAAAATCTGAAAATTAGCTGACACTTACTGAAAGCTTTTTCGTGAGCTCAGCACTATGCTAGGCTATTTACGTGTATTACCTAATTATTTTACCTACATTGAAGAAAAGAAATCTGATGTGCAGAGGAATTAAGTAAACTGCCACAAGTCATACAGTAAGTAAATGTTGGCATTTGGTTTCTATCATAGGTCTGTCCTTTGCCAAAGCTCCCATTTTTTTTTTTTTCTTTTTACCTCAAAGCTATGTTGCACCTAGGTCAATTATGCTTATGACTCACTACAGCTCATGGATAGAATTCTTTGGCTCAGGAGTCTTGAAATAGAAATAAGGAAAAGGTACCATGAACTAGGAAATCACGTAGTTATGGTTACAGATCTTGCCTTCCAAATAAGCACAAAATTAGAAGGCTGATTTAGTTAGGGTGCAGTGTTTTGAGTGTGTAGTCTAGGTTGGGTGATGAAGGATTTATCCATGGGCAGACCAGACAGACCAACCAATGGGCACATAAATTCAAAGAAATGAGACAGAGTGGAAACATGAGAGCATTTATTCCTTCATTCATTCAAATATTTATTGAACTGTTCTAGTTGCTATAGATACAGAGGTATACAATGCATTTGATTCTATTGATTCCTTGCCTCATTGAACTTACATATTAGTGAGACAGTGGGTCAGAAACTGGGGAAATCATTATAAATTTGAAGTTTGAAAAGTTTAGAGGAAAGCAAGGGATAAGGGAGTCTAGAGAAAATCCTTGAGCTACAACAACCTGATTACAGGTAAGGCTTATAGGTTATGTCTGCGTCTTTGATTACATTCTGGGAAGGAAAACAACAAATGTTTGTTCCATTTATTAAGATCTATATAGCAGACATTGTGCTTGGACCCTCATATACATTATCTACTTGGGATACCTACCTGAGAGAGAATTTCATCCCTATATACAAATAAATTAAATGTGTCTCAGCCTGATTGAATAAGTGAACCTAGGTCAAACAGTCACAAATGGCAGATCTGGTATTCAACCATGGATTTTTTTAAACATAATTTTATTGAGATATATTCACACACTATACAATCCATCCAAAGTATACAATCAGTGGTTCACAGTATCATCACATATTTGTGTACTCATCACCCTGATCAATTTAAAACATTTGCATGTTCCAGAAAAAGAAATAAAAATAAGAAAGAAAAGAAAAGAAAAGAAAAAGGACCCCAAACATCCCATACTCCTTACCCCTCTCTCTTACTGATCATTAGTATTGCACTCTACCCAAGTTTAAGACGTACCATAGAGGCGGGTTAATTAAGACAGTGTAGTATTGTCAGATATATATAGATCCATGAAACAGAGCAAAACATGCAGAAGTAGATCCATACAAACTTGGGCAACTGGCTTTTTTTTGTTTGCTGTATACTTATACAGTCATTATACAGATCAAGGCTACTGGATTACAGTTCAACAACTTCAGGTATTTCCGTCTGGCTATTCTAAAACATTAGACACCGAAAAGAAATATCTATATAATGAGTCAGTGTTGACAGTCATTTGTTAAATCCAAATTTCTCAGTTACATCCTCTTCCTCTCATTTTATCTTTCTCTCAAACTTCAGGGATATCTGGGCAATAACCATTGTAACCTCCTCATGCTAGAAAGGGGTTGTTGACCAGATGGGGTAGAGACATGAAACTGGTTGATGTTCTTAGAGCAACTGATACTTCTGAGTTTCAAGGCTTATCTGGCATAGGATCAATCTAGAGATCTTAAGTTTCTGAAAAAATAATCTTACTATGAGAAGCTATTATAGAGACCAGTGCACTCCCTAGGTTTTCAGAGTGCTGTTGGTTGGGGTTTGGCATACTGTGGTAATTTGCAATAGCTGGCTAAAGCTTGGATAATAGTAACCTCCAGGATGACCTCTCAACTCTATTTGAAATCTCTTGGCCACTGAAACTTTATTTTGTTCCATTTCTTTTACCCCTTTTGGTCCAGAAGGCATTTCAATCCCATGATGCCAGGGCCAGGCTCATTCTGGGAGTCATATCCCACATTGCCAGGGAGACTTACACTCCTGGGATTCATGTCCCATGTAGGGGGAGTATAGTGAGTTTATTAGCAGAGTTGGCTTAAAGAGAGACAACCATGGATTTTTTTTACTGTATGGCATGAACATTTATTCATTACAAAATGGCTTCCAAACCATTAAAACCGAAATTGGAATAAGAGCATAAAATGGAACAGTAACATCAAAACTATTAAGAAACATTCAAGTATTCAAAAAAAATGTTATAGTTACCATCTTAATAAACCAGAGAAAATTTGGAGACAGTTTTACAATTGCTTCCTGTCAATTACAATAGCACTGAATGAACAGGTTTCAGCTTTATACAGCATTTTGCAACATCAACATGCCTAGGATTTTTTGTTTTTTGTTTTTTTCCAAGGTGATGTGGTCACATAAAAGTGGTAGCTGGTTTTTCCTTTAAGAGTAATCTAATATATAGAATTTTGGAACTTAAAGGTTTATACCTCTTTATTTAAAATGCTTTCTGGGCAATCTGCTACTACATCTGCTAAACACATCTTGTTAACCAACCTGCTAAACACATCTTATTATAAGTGACATTAAAACTACATACAAATTTTCCTATGTAACATCACAGCAAATCATGATGTATAGAAATTACAGCATAAAAAAACAGGGAGAAAGCGAAAGTCACTGAGAATTTTAGCACGTAAAGTTTTTTTAAATTCAGTTTTATTGAGATATAGTCACATACCATACAATCATCCATGGTGTACAATCAACTGTTTACAGTGCCATCATATAGTTGTGCATTCATCACCCCAATAAATTTTTGAACATTTTCCTTATACCAGAAAGAATAAAAATAAGAATAAAAATAAAAGTAAAAAAGAACACCCAAATCCCCCCCCCACCCCACCCTATTTTTTTTAGTTTTTGCCCCATTTTTCCACTCATCCATCCATGCACTGGATAAAGGGAGTGTGAGCCATGAGGTTTTCACAATCACACATCACCCCATGTAAGCTACATAGTTACACAATCATCTTCAAGATTCAAGGCTTCTGGGCAACCATGATTTTTAATAAAATTTTTATCATGGTAACATGTACACAACAAAAACTTTCCCATTTTAACCACTTTCATATGCACAATTCAGCAATATTAAACATTCACAATATTGTGCTACCACCATGACAATTCATTACCAAAACATCCCAAACAGAAACTCTGTACCCATTCCCCCTGCCATGTCCCTAGGCGCTGGAACCCGTAATCCAATTTGTCTAAAGTATATTTTCTAATTTTAGGTATTTCATATAAGTGATATCATACAATATTTGTCCTTCTGTGTCTTGCTTATTTCACTCAACATGATGCCTTCAAGGTTCATCCATGGTGAAGCATGCAAGACTTCATTCCTTTTTACAGCCAAATAATATTCCATTGCATGTAGATACCACATTTTGTTTATAAATTCACGTTGATGGACACTTGGGTTGCTTCCTTCTTTTTGCAATTATGAATAATGCAACTGGGAACATTGGGGTGCAAATATTTGTTTAAGTCCCTGTTTTCAATACTATTCAGTATAAACCTAGAAGTGGAATTGCCAGGTAATATGGTAATTCTGTTTTACTTTCTGAGGTACCACCAAACTGGTTTCCACCGTGCTTCACCATTTTACATTCTTACCAGGCATGGTGAAGGTTCCTATTTCTCCACAGCCTCATCAACACTTGTTATTATGATTTAAAAAATGATAGCCAATGTAGGAGCTATGAAGTGGTATATCACTGTGGTTTTGATGCTCTTGTCTCTAATCGCTAATGATGTTGAGTATATTTATTTTCATGTGCTTATTGGCCATTGGTATATCTTCTATGGAGAAATGTGTATTCAATTTTTTTTGCTCAAATTTTAATTGGGTTGTCTTTTTGTTGTTCAGTTGTAGGTGTTCTTTATATATTCTGGATCTTAAACCCTAATCACATATATGATTTGCAACTATTTTCTCTGATCCTGTAGGTTGCTTTTTCACTTTTTTGATAATGTCCTTTGATGCCCAAATTTTCGTTTTTTACAATTTTTTTCCTGAAGGTAATTTTATTTTATGGGAAAATTCTTGTACTTTAATGCTCCCAAATCTCATACATTATATGCATACACATTACATACACATTTTCCCCTTAACAGATTTTCATCTTTGTATATAAAAATACTAAATTTTGATAAGGATCATTTATATATATTTTGAATATTACTCTTCAAATGTATAAGTACATGAGATAAAGTTATTAATCTTCAGTGTTTAGTGTCCTAACATATATGTTTAAATTTATGACAGGAAAATACATTATAAAAACATCAGCATATTTCATTTTCAAATGTACCTATCTATATATTAAACAGTATAACCTTTTCAACAAGTTTTTATACTAATAACATATATGCAACTTAAAATTTCCCTTTTAAGCGAAAAGCAAATATATAGTTCAGTGCTGTTAGTTATATTCACAAAGTTGTGTTATCATCACTATCCACCATTATCAAAACATTTCCATTACTCCAAATAAAAACCCTGTACATTTTATAATTTAACTCACCATCACCTAGCCCCACCTTGTCCCTTGGTAACCTAAATTCTAAATTCTGACACTATAGTTTGCCCATTGTAATTATTTCATGTCAGTGAGAACATACAATATTTGTTCAGTTGTGTCTGCCTTACTGCACTCAACATGACGCCTTCAAGTTTCCTCCATGTTATGGCATGTGTGCTTGTTTGAAGCTGTTATGGGCCATGTTCTTTTTTTTTTTTTATTGTGATTGTTCAGCTACCATACAATTATCCAAAGATCCAAAGTGTAGATCAGTTGCCCCTGGTACCCTCATACAGCTGTGCATCCATCACCATGCTTAATTTTTCTTCAATTTTCTTCATTACTCCAGACAAGAAATAAAGTGAAAGACTGAAAAAAAAAAAAAGAAAAAGAAAAGGAAACTCGAATCCTCCCATATCCCTAACCACCCCCCTGAATTGTTGACTCATAGTGTTGGTATAGTACATTTGTTACTATTTATGAAAGAATGTTGAAATACTACAAACTGTAGTATATAGTTTGCAATAGGTATATATTTCTTCCCTATATGCCCCTCTATTATTAACTTCTAGTTGTATTGTCATACATTTGTTCTGGTTCATGGAAGAGTTTTCCAATATTTGTACAGTTAATCATGGACATTGCCCACCATAGGATTCAGTTTTATACATTCCCATCTTTTGACCTCCAACTTTCCTTCTGGTGACATATATGACTCTGAGCTTCCCCTTTCCACCTCATTCATGTGCCATTCGGCACTGTTAGTTATTCTCACATCTTGCTACCAACACCCCTGTTCATTTCCAAACGTTTAAGTTCATCCTAATTGAACATTCTGCTATACTAAGCAACCACTCCCCATTCTTAAGCCTTGTCCTATATCTTGGTACCTTATATTTCATGTCTGTGAGTTTACATATTATAATTAGTTCCTATCAGTGAGACCCTGCAATAATTGTCCTTATGTGTCTGGCTTATTTTACTCAGTATATTGCCCTCGAAGTTTTGTCATCAACCCATTTTTTTTAATATGGTTTTGTTCACTCACCATACATTCCATCCCAAGTAAATAATCAATGGTTTTCTGCATGGTCATACATTTATGTGTTCACCACCTTCACCACTATCTATATAAGAGCATCTACATTTCTTCCACAAGGCAGGAGGGAGCGTCAAAGAAGGTAGAGAGGGAAAAGAAAGGGGAAAAAAATGACAGCCAGGAAGTAGTGAAAGGAAAAGCAACCCCAAATCAAAGTAGGGTAAAGAGTCAGAAAACACCACCAATGTCAACTGTCCAACACACCTTCCCTATCCCCCCCTCCTGTCTGCATTTACCTTGGTATATTGCCTTTGTTACATTAAAGGAAGCATAATACAATGATTCTGTTAGTTACAGTCTCTCGTTTACATTGATTGCATCCCTCCCCCAATGCCTCCCCATTTTTAACACCATGCAAGGTTGACATTTGCTTGTTCTCCCTTGTGAAAGAACATATTTGTACATTTTATCACGATTGTTGAACACTCTAGATTTCACCAAGTTACACTGTCCCAGTCTTTATCTTTCCTCCTTTCTTCTGGTGTTTCACATGCTCCCAATCTTCCTCTCTCAACCATATACATAGCTATCTTTGTTCAGTGTACTTACATTGCTGTGCTACCATCTCCCAAAATTGTGTTCCAAACCACGCACTCCCGTCTTCTCCTATCATTCTGCAGTGTTCCCTTTAGTATTTCCTGTAGGGCGGGTGTCTTGTACACAAAGTCTGTCATTGTCTGTTTGTCAGAAAATATTTTGAGCTCTCCCTCATATTTGAAGGACAGTTTTGCTGGATATAGAATTCTTAGTTGGTGGTTTTTCTCTTTCAGTATCTTAAATATATCACACCACTTCCTTCTTGCCTCCATGGTTTCTGCTGAGAGATCCACACATAGTCTTATTAAGCTTCCTTTGTATGTGATGGATTGCTTTTCTCTTGCTGCTTTCAGGAGTCTCTCTTTGTCTTTGACATTTGACAATCTGATTATTAAGTGTCTTGGCGTAGGCCTATTCAGATCTATTCTGTTTGGAGTACGCTGCGCTACTTGGATCTGTAATTTTATGTCTTTCATAAGAGATGGGAATTTTTCATTATTTCCTCTATTATTGCCTCTGTCCCTTTTCCCTTCTCTTCTCCTTCTGGGACACAAATGATATGTACATTCTTGTACTTTGTTTCATCTTTAAATTCCCAGAGACGTTGCTCATATTTTTTCATTCTTTTCTCCATCTGCTCCTTTGCGTGTAGGCTTTCAGGTGTTTTGTTCTCCAGTTCTTGAGTGTTTTCTTCTGCCTCTTGAGATCTGCTATTGTGTTTCCATTGTGTCTTTCATCTCTTGTGTTGTGCCTTTCATTTCCATATATTCTACTGGTTGTTTTTTTGAACTTTCAATTTATGCCTTGTATATGCCCAGTGTTTTCTTTACAGCTTCTATCTCTTTTGTGAAATATTCTCTAAACTCTTTGAATTGATTTAACATTAGTTGTTTAAATTCCTGTATCTTAGTTGAAGTGTACATTTGTTCCTTTCACTGGGTCATAGCCTCGTTTTTCTTAGCGTAGGTTGAAGTTTTCTGTTGTCTAGGCATCTGACCTCCTACGCCACCCCAATCAGGTTTTCCCAGATGAGAACAGGCTCAGGTCACAAAAAGAGGTAATATTTCAGTATCTGGTTTCCCTGATGGCTTTTCTTAGAGGATTGAGACACCTGTGCTTTTCTGCCAGGCAGATGCACCTGTCAGCCTGTCACTGCCTGTGTAAGAGGGTGTGGCCTGTGGCTTGAGACTTGTTTTCTGATCTTATATTGGGTCTATCCTGGAGAATGATCCATGTGCACTTGACAAGAATGTGTATTCTGTTTTTGTTGGATTAAGTGTTCTATACACATCTGGTAGGTTTAGAGTATCATTCAAGTCTTTTATTTCCTCAATGTTTTTCTGTCTAGATGTTCTATTCATTATTGAAATTGGTATAATAAACTTTCCTACTATTAATATAGATCCAACAATTTCTCCCTTAAAATCTGTAGGTATTTGCTTCATTTATTTTGGGCTCTGTTGTTAGGTGTATGTATATATTTGTAATTGTTATGTCTTTTTATCAGTATGGAATGACCATCATTGTCCATTGTATCTGTTTTTGACTTAAGGCTTACTTTATCTGACATTAGTATAGTTACCCTAACTCTCTTTGGTTACTACTCACATATGATTTTTTTTTCAGATATTTAGCTTTCCACATACTTATTTACTCTAATTGTAGACGAGTCTCTTGTTGACAGCATATCATTGGGTTATGCTTTCAAAAATCCATTCTGGCAAGTTTAATACATTTGTGTTACAAGTTACTACTGATAATGCAGGAATTTCCTCTGCCATTTTGTTATTTAGCCTTTGTAAATCTTATACCTTTTTTGCCACTCAATTCTTCTGTTAATGCCTACTTTCATATTTATATGATTTTATCTGTTATACCATACTGAGTCACTTCTCATTTCTATTTGGATACCTATCTATCTATCTATCTATCTATCTATCTATCTATCTATCTATCATCTATATATTTAATGCAGTTTTATTGAAATATAGTCACATACCATACAATCATAAAAAGTGTAGAGTTGTTCACAGTGTCATCATATGGTTGTTTATTCATCACCACAATCAATTTTTGAATGTTTTCATTATTCTGAAAAAAAGAGAAAGAATAAAAATAAAAGTAAAACAGAACACCCCAAACATTTCATACCCTCCTCTCTCCCTATTATTTACTTTTTGTCCCAATTTTTCTATTCATCTGTCCATACACTGGATAAATGGAGTGTGAGCCACAAGGTCACACTGTATAAGATACATAGTTATGTGATCATTGTTCCAGTCTGCTAATGTTGCTGTTTTTCAAAACACCAGAAACAGATTGGTTTCTATAAAGGGGGTTTATTTGGTTACAAAATTACAGTCTTAAGTCCATGAAGTATCCAAGGTAAGGCATCAGCAATAGGGTACCTTCACTGGCGAAAGGCCATTGGCATCCTGAAAACCTCTGTTAGCTGGGAAGGCACATGGCTAGCCTCCACTTGCTCCCAGGTTGCATTTCAAAATGGCATTCACCAAAGTGTGATTGTGAAAGCCTTGTGGATAACACTCCCTTTATCCAGTGTGTAGATGGGTGAGTGGAAAAATGGGGACAAAAACTAAATGAAAAATAGAGTTAGGGGAATGATTTGGGTGTTCTTTTTTACTTTTAGTTTTTATTGTTATTTTTATTTTTTTCTGGTATAAATAAAATGTTCAAAAAGTTGTTTGGGGTGATGAATGCACAACTAGATGATGGTGCTAAGAACAGTTGATTATACACCACAGATGATTGCATGATATGTGAATATATCTCAATAAAACTGAATTAAACAAAAACAAAACAAAACAAAAATACCATGCAAAACACCATGCAATGTACAGTGTTCATAATAAAGGTGATAAACAATGTCAAATATTATAATAACAATGTAAGTTAGCATGGGGGATGCTGAGGATTCAAACAAACAACTGTAAAAAAAGGTGACATTCATAATGTTTATGAGATGATTAGGAACATGATCCCTAACTAGATACTTAGTGATATTAAAGAATTTATTATTTTTGAAGTATAATAAATTGGCATTCTCCAAAATATCAACTTCCAATGGCCACCTTCAAAATGTCTGTCTCAGATGCAGCAAGTGGTGAGCTCCTTCTGTCTAAGCTTATATAGTGCTCTGGTAAACTAATCAATACCAATACTGAATGGGTGGGTCCACACCTCCATGGAAACAATCCAATCAGAGTCATCACCCACAGTTGGGTGGGTTATATCTCCATGGAAACATCTAATCAAAAGGTCACACCCTAATTAAGAGGTTAATCAATCTGCCCCCACAAGCTAGCATCAAAGAACATGGCATTTTCTGAGGAACATAATGTATACAAACCAGCACAATCATCTTCAAGGATCAAATATACAGGATTGCAGTTCAACAGTTTCAGGTATTTCCTTCTAGCTGTTCTAATAATTAAAAACTAAAAACTGGTATCTATATAATGCATGTAACCTCCAGAATGACCTTTCAACTCTTTGAAATCTATCAGCCACTGAAACTTTATACTGTTTCATGTCTCTTCCCCCTTTTGGTCCAGAAGGCTTTCTCAATCCTACTATGATGGGTCCAGGCTCATCATTGGGAGTCATGCCCCATGTTGCCAGGGAGATTTATACCCCTGGGAGTCATATCCCATGTAGGGGGGAAGGCAGCAAGTCCATCTGCCAGGTTGGCTTAGAGATAGAAGCCACATCTGAGCAACAAATGAGGTTCTCTGGGGGTGACTCAGGCACAATTATAAGTAGGCTTAGCCTCATCTTTGTAGTAAAAGTTTCATAAGGGCAAGCCCCAAGATCGACAGCTCAGCCTACCAAACTGGTGGTCCCCAATGACTGTGAGAATATCAGGAATTCCCTAGGTGAGGAAGTTTAATATTTTGACATTTTTCCCCAGTCCCTCGAGAGGGCTCTGTGGATACTTTTTATTCTCTGACCAAATTACTCTGGGATGTATCAGGGATTCACACTAACCTGTAGAAACCAACCAGATCTCACCCCCTATTCAAGGTTCCATGTAATTATGATGTTTGAATAAACTGACCATACATGTTAAATTAGAAAGTGTGCTACAGAAAATACAGATTTTGCACCAAATAAACACCTCTTTCTTTGGTCTCACACAGAAGTTGAAATTTTAAAACAGAGTCAAAATCATCCTTTCTCGATTATTCTGATTTACCATAATCCTAACAAAGTCTATTTCACTCATTTATCTAATTGATGTCTGATCTCTTTTTCAGCTCCTTTAAAAGTTGCTGTACCGGGGCAGGCAAGATGGCGGCATAGAGAGGAGTGGAAGCTAAGTAGTCCCCCTGGAACAACTACAAAAAACCAGAAACAACTAGTAAATAATCCAGAATAACTGCGGGGGGACAAACGAGACCATCCACTCATCATACACCAACCTGAATTGGGAGGAATGCCCTAGAACACAGCATAAAATCTGTAAGTAAAACCTGCGGATCCAAGTCGTGAGACCCCCTCCCCCATAGCCTGAGCTGCAGAGCCGCGTGGTGCCAGAGAGAATCTCTCTCCCAGCAAGCGAATATAGCTCAGCTGAGCTCCAACTGGGGTTTTAAGTAGCGAGTGTGAACTGCTCACTACAGGTACGCAGCCCCAAAAAACAGACAGAGGCTTTGGGTGACGACTGACCTGGGAGAGCCGGAGGGTCACCTTGACTGGGTCTGAAGGGGACTATCTGTTTCTTTTTCGGCTCAGTGGAGAAAGCCCCAGTCATATTCGGTTTCCAGGGCTGTGACTCGGGGAAGGGCGGAGACACCACAAGCAGAGAGTGAGACCATTGAAATGCTAATGACCTCCACCTGGGGGCTCTGTCTTCTCTAGGAGGAAAGGGGTGGGGCCCTTTCCATTCAGAACCAGACCCCAGAGCCTGGGGGAACACAGCCATACCTCCTCACACCAGTCAAGAATTATAGGCTAACAGGCATCACCTGCTGGGCAGAAAAGCACAGTGACCCGAGGCATCAAAGGGTGGAGCAACTTTCTAAGACACACCCGCAGGGAAACCAGATACTGAATATTTCTTCCCTCTGTTCTGGTCTGGGAAAACCTGATTTGGATAAACAAGGAAACCATGACTAGACAACAGAAAATTACAACCTACACTAAGAAAAACAAAGTTACGGCCCAGTCAAAGGAACAAACGTACACTTCAACTGAGATACAGGAATTTAAACAACTAATGCTAAATCAATTCAAAAAGTTTAGAGAAGATATTGCAAAAGAGATAGAGGCTGTAAAGGAAGCACTGGACATGTATACAGCAGAAATCAAAAGTTCAAAAAACCTACTGGTAGAATCTATGGAAATGAAAGGCACAACACAAGAGATGAAAGACACAATGGAAACATACAACAACAGATCTCAAGAGGCAGAAGAAAACACTCAGGAACTGGAGAACAAAACACCTGAAAGCCTACACACAAAGGAGCAGATGGAGAAAAGAATGAAAAAATATGAGCAACGTCTCCGGGAACTCAAAGATGAAACAAAGTACAATAATGTACGTATCATTGGTGTCCCAGAAGGAGAAGAGAGGGGAAAGGGGGCAGAAGCAATAATAGAGGAAATAATTCATGAAAATTTCCCATCTCTTAAGAAAGACATAAAATTACAGATCCAAGAAGCGCAGCGTACTCCAAACAGAAGAGATATGAATAGGCCTACGCCAAGACACTTAATAATCAGATTATCAAATGTCAAAGACAAAGAGAGAATCCTGAAAGCAGCAAGAAAAAAGCAATCCATTACATACAAAGGAAGCTTAATAAGACTTTGTGCGGATCTCTCAGCAGAAACCATGGAGGCAAGAAGGAAGTGGTGTGATATATTTAAGATACTGAAAGAGAAAAACCACCAACTAAGAATTCTATATCCAGCAAAACTGTCCTTCAAATATGAGGGAGAGCTCAAAATATTTTCTGACAAACAGACAATGAGAGACTTTGTGAACAAGATACCTGCCCTACAGGAAATACTAAAGGGAGCACTACAGGAGTGTGTGGTTTGGAACACAATTTTGGGAGATGGTAGCACAACAATGTAAGTACACTGAACAAAGGTAACTATGAATACGGTTGAGAGAGGAAGATGGGGAGCATGTGAGACACCACAAGAAAGGAGGAAAGATAATGACTGGGACTGTGTAACTTGGTGAAATCTAGAGTATTCAACAATTGTGATAAAATGTACAAATATGTTCTTTTACGAGGGAGAACAAGCAAATGTCAACCTTGCAAGGTGTTAAAAATGGGGAGGCATTGGGGGAGGGATGCAATCAGCATAAACTAGAGACTGTAACTAATAGAATCATTGTATTATGCTTCCTTTAATGTAACAAAGGTGATATACTAAGGTAAATGCAGATAAGAGGGGGGGATAGGAGAGGCATGTTAGACACTTGACATTGGTGGTATTGTCTGATTCTTTATGGTGGGTAATGTCCATGATCAACTGTACAAATACTAGAAATCACTTCATGAACCAGAACAAATGTATGACAATACAATTAGAAGTTAATAATAGAGGAGCATATAGGAAAGAACTATATACCTATTACAAACTATATACTACAGTTAGTAGTATTTCAACATTTTTTCATAAACAGTAACAAACGTACTATATCAATACTAGGAGTCAACAATTGAGGGGGATTGGTTAGGGATAGGGGAGGATTAGAGTTTCCTTTTCTTTTTTTCTTTTTTCATCTTTCACTTTATTTCTTGTCTGGAGTAATGAAAAGTTTCTAAAAATTGAACAAAAATTAAGTGTGATGGATGCACAGCTGTATGAGGGTACCCAGGGGCAAGTGATTGTACACTTTGGATCTTTGGATAATTGTATGGTATCTGAACAATCTCAATAAAAATGAAAAAAAAAAAGTTGCTGTACCAGGTAATGCTGACATTCATAGCTACTGAACTCTGGCTTTGAGTGTCTGATGTCACACAGATATCTGAAATTCCAGGGACCAACCAGGTCATACACAAACAACTCAGCTTCTCAGAATTTAGAAATAATCATTATAACTCATGAATAGATTTGACTGCTGTAAGAGCTTACAATCTAGGAACCTTTACAGTAACCCTTTGCTGATAACCTATGCTCTCAGATTCCATTCTCAGAGTGGCACATTATAGTTAGTCCATATTAGTGAAGCATTATAATGTTTGTCTTTTCATTTCTGGCTAATTTCATTGAACAAATTGTCCATTCATCTAGTTGCATACCTCATAACTTCATTCCTTATTGCCATCACTCGATATTCCATTGTATGTGTACACCACAGTTCACCATTCTATCAGTCAATGTACACTTAGGGCCATACCATCCATTGCAAATCGTGTATGCTGCTGCCATAGACATCAGTGTGCAAATGTCCATTCATGTCTCTACTTGCAGTTTCTCCAAGAATAAGCCCAATAACAGGGTTACAGGACTGTATGGGAAGCCCATACCTAGCTTCCTGTGGAACCATCACACTGTTCTCCAGATGGGCTGCACCATTCTACTATTCCACCAACAGTGACTAGGTACATCCCACCCTCCAGATTTTCTCCAGCAGTTGTTTCCCTCTGTTTATCTTTTAAATGGTTTTATTTACATACCATACAATGCATCCTAAGTAAACAATCAATGATTCCCAGTAAAATCCCATAGCTATGCACTCACCATCACAGTCTATAAAGGCATATCCCTTATTTCCACAAAGAAAGAGGGAGAGGAGAAAAAAAATGAGGAATAAAAAATAAAATATAGAGAAAAAATTAAAAATAAATTAAGATAAAATATAATGTAGAGTGTGCATGGCAAGATGGCAGAATGGTGAGGCATGGAATTTAGTCTCTCCCCTAGGGCAGCTAGTAATTACTCAGGAACTGTATAAAACAGTGTTTTCAGGGACTCCAGGGACCAGTCACACATTGTACCCAAGTTTGTAACTGGAGGAAAAGCTGAGATTGCTGCAAAATTTGTAAGTTCCCCTGACAAGGAGTCTGGCACTCCTCCCCACCCAGACCCCACAGACTGCCTTGCAGCTGGCTCCCTGAAAGAAAAAACATCTCCTGAGAGCAGAAAGGGTGACTCAACCCAGCCTCAACTGCAGAATTAATTAACATATCAATCAACTAATTTTTGGAACTGGGGGTGCTAAAGAAGAAGAGGGAAAGCTACCCAACTCATTCTATGAAGCCATCTCCCTAGTATCATAATCAAAGATACTACAAAAAGATTAAAATTATAGACCAATCTCTTCAACGAATATAGATGCAAATATCCTCAACAAAATATGTACAAATCAAATCCAGCAGCACATTAAAAGAATTATACACCATGACCATGTTGGATTTGTTCCAGGTATGCAAGGCTGGTTCAACACAAAAAAATCAATTAATGTAATACACCACATCAATAAATCAAAGCAGAAGAACCACATGATCATCTTGATCAATGCAGAAAAGGCATTTGCCAAAATTCAACATCCTTTGTTGATGAAAACACTTCAAAGGATAGGAATAGAAGGGAACTTTCTCAGTATGATAAAGGCAATATACGAAAAAACCACAACTAACATCATACTCAATGGGAAAAGACTGTAAGCTTTACTTCTAAGGTCAGGGAAAAGATAGGGATGCCCGCTGTCACCATTGCTATTCAACATTGTGCTGGAAGTGCTAACTAGAGCAACTGGGCAAGAAAAGAAATAAAATGCATCCAAACTGGAGATGAAGAAGTGAAACTTTCTATATTTGCAGCTGACATGATTCTATATGTAGTAAATCCAGAAAAATCTACAGCAAAGTTACTAGAACTAGTCAATGAGTACAGCAAATTGGCAGGCTACAAGATCAACATGCAAAAATCTGTAGTGTTCCTATAAGCAAGTAATGTGCAACAAGAGGAGAAAATCAAGAAAAAAAAATTCCATTTACAAGAGCAACCAAAAGAATCAAGTATTTAGGAATAGACTTAACCAAGGACACAAAAGACCTTTACATAGAAAACTATAAGAAACTGCTAAAAGAAATTGAACAAGACCTGAAAAAATGGAAGAACGTACCATGTTCATGGATTGGAAGACTAAATATAGTTTAGATGGCAATTTTACCTCAACTGATTTACAGATTCAATGCAATACCAATTCAAATCCCAACAACTTACTTTACAGAAATAGAAAAACCAATAACTAAATTTATTTGGAAGGATAAGTTGCCCCGAATAGCCAAAAATGTCTTCAGAAAGAGGAATGAAGTGGGAGGTCTCACACTACCTGACTTTGAAGCATATTACAAAGCTACAGTGCTCAAAACAGCATGGTACTGGCATAAGGACAGATATACTGATCAATGGAATCGAATTGAGTGTTCAGAAGTAGACCCTCACATCTATGGACAACTGATCTTTGATAAGGCAGTGAAGCCGAAGCAACTGGGAAAGAGCAGCCTGTTCAATAAATGGTGTTTGGAGAACTGGATATCCATTTCCAAAAGAATGAAAGAGGATGTCCGTCTCACACCTTATACCATAATTAACTCAAAATGGATCAAAGACCTAAACATTAGCACCAAGACCATAAAACTCTTAGAAGAAAATGTAGGGCAATATCTTAAAGATCTTGTGATAGGAGGTGGTTTCCTGGACCTGACACCCAAGGCATGAGCCACCAAAGAACAAATAGACAAATGGGATCTCCTCAAAATTAAACATTTTTGTACATCAAAGGACTTGGTCAGAAAAGTAAAAAGGAAGCCTATGCAATGGGAGATGATATTTGGAAACCACATATCAGATAAGGGTTTAATATCCTGAATATATAAAGGGATCCTACAACTCAACAACAGAAAGAAAAACAATCCAATTAAAAAATGAGCAAAAGACATGGACAGATATGTTTCTGAAGAGGAAATACAAATGGCTAAAAACATATGAAGAAATGCTCAACTTCACTAGCTATTAGGGAAATGGAAATCAAAACCACAATGAGATATTATTTCACACCTACCAGAATGGCCATTATCTCAAAAGCAGAAAATAACAAGTGCTGGAGAGGATGTGGGGAAAGAGGCACACTTCTTCATTGTTTGTGGGAATGTAGAATGGTGCAAGCACTCTGGAAGACAGTGTGGGAGTTTCTCAACAAGCTAAGTATACAATTGCCATATGACCCATCTATTCCATTGCTATGTATATACTCAGAGGCACTGAAAGTTAAGACACAAATGGACATTTGTAAACTGATGTTTATTGCAGCATTATTCATAATTGCCAAGAGATGGAAATAGCCCAAATGTCCATCAATGGACTACTGGATAAACTATGGTATAGACACATGACAGAAAATTACGCAGCTGTAAGACAGAACAAAGATGTGGAACATATAATAATGTGGATGAACCTTGAGGGCATTATGTTGAGTGAAGTTAGCCAGAAACAAAATGACAAATACTGTATGGTCTTATTTATATAAACTAAGATTAATGAGCATGCTTTGCAAGTTAAAAGTGGACAACACAGGCTACCAGGATATGTAAAGATGGTAGACATCAGGCATTTTATGCTGAAGGAGTACAGAATGTTCAGCAGTATTGATTGTATAATTCCAGAAACAGATGGCATAATACTCTGTGATGGTAGCACAATATTGTAAGTACAAGGAACAAAGATGTCTGTTGAGTAAAGCTTAAAGAGGTGGGATAGAGGCATGTATGACACCAGAGGTAAAGATAGATGATAAAGACTGGGATTGCATAACTTGCAACAACTGGAATGGCCAATGACTGTTACTAAATGTACAAATATAAAAATGTTTTTATATGTGGGAGGACAAATGAATGTCAACCTTACAGAGTGTTGAAAAAAGGGTGGTGTTTGGGTAAAAACGTAATCAAAGCAAACTGGAGTCTATGGCCCATAGTAACATTGTAATATGGTTCCATTAAATATAACAAAAGCAATATGGCAAAGCGAAAATGTGTATGAGAAGTGGATATAAGGGAGGGATATGTGATTCTTGGAAGTGGTGGTGTTTTCTGTCCTTAGTATTGTTTTGTATTTATGATATTTTTATTTTTCTTTATATTATCTTTTTTATTATTTGCTAAAAAATAAAAACTTTTTTAGTAGTAATCAATATGTTCAAGTGCTGGGTGTAGTGATAAAAGTACAACTTTACAATGATAGCATGAACAACTGACTGTACACTGTGGATAAATATATGGTATGTGAACATATCTCTATAGTATTGTAGGAAAAAATAAAAATAGGGGTAAGAGTGCTGGAGAAAACATGGAGAGAGGGATGTACCTTTCTACTGTTGATGAGGAAGCAGAGTGGTATACCCTTTCTGGAGGTCCATGTGGTGGTTCTACCAGAAACCAAGTATGTGGGGGCCATGTCCTGCAACCTCATTATAGGGTACATACTTGGAAGATCTGAGAGCAGAGACATGAATTGATATTTGTACACTGTTGTTTATGGAGGCAGCATTCATGATATGCAATGGGTGTATGTGGCCTAAGGGTACATTGAGTGAGGAACAGAATGGTGAACTGTGGTGTATACATACAATGGAATACTGAGAAACTATGAGAAGAAATGAAGCTGTGAAACAAACAATGAGGTGAATAGATCCTGTAACAGCATTTTTAGTGAAGTACACCAGAAACAAAGGCAAACACTATATATATAATACCTCATGAATATGGACTAACTACAATGTGTAAACTCAGAATTGAATCTTAGAGGACAGCTTATTATGGGAACAATTATTGTAATGGTCTGTAGATTGTAAGCTCTTGCAGCAGTGAAATCTATTCCTGAATTGTAATGGCTGTCTCCAAAGTCTGAGATGCTGATCCCTTTGTGTATAACTTGATTGGTCTTTGGTACATTGGGCATGTGTGTGACACATGAAACTTAAGAGCTAGAGCTCAGCAGATATGAATGTCAGTATTAACACAGACAGCAGCTGTTAAGGAAAAAAAAAGCTGAAAAAGAGCCCAGACTTCAATTAGAGATATGAATGAAGAAGCTCTGGTTAAGACTAGGGCAAATTGGTCCAAACGATCACAAACTTCCATGTGTGATCAAGGGAAGAGATGGTCATTTGGTGCAGGATCTATATTTTCTAAACAGTATAATTTCTACAGTTTGTTCAAACACCACAATTACATGGAACTTTGAATAGAAAGTGAGATATGGTAGGTTTGTATAGGTTAGAGTGAAATAGCAACATATCCCAAAGTAATTTGGGCAGAGAATAAAAATATATATGCAGGGCCCCCCTGAGGAGTTGGGGGAAAATGCAGAAGTGTTGGACTTTGTCACCTGGATTGTTGATGTTCTCACAAACATTGAGGACTGGCACTTTGATGTGCCAAGCCCTCTATCATGGGACTTGCCCTTATGAAGCTCACTCCTGCCAAGGATAGGCTAAACCTGCATATAATTGTGCCTAAGAATCTCCCCCTGAGTACCTCTTTGTTGCTCAGATGTGGCCCTCTCTCTCCAACTAAGCCACTTCAGTAGGTGAACTCACGGCCCTCTCCCCTAAGTGGGGGCTGAATCCCAGGGGTGTAAATCTCCCCAGCAATTCAGGATATGATTCCCAGAGATGAATCTGGACCTGGCATCATGAGATTGAAGAACATCTTCTTGACCAAAGTGGGGATGCAAAGTCAAATGAAGTAAAGTTTCAGTGGCTGAGAGATTTCAAATGGAGCCGCGAGGTCACTCTGGTGGACATTCTTATGCACTATACAGATAACAACTCTTAGGTTTTAGTGCCTTGGAATAACTAGAAGTAAATACCTGAAACTATCAAACTCCAACCCAGTAGCCTGGACTCTTAAAGATGATTGTATAAAAATGTAGCTTTCAAGCAGTAACAGTGTGATTGTGCAAACCTTGTGGATTGCACTCCCTTAATCCAGTGTGTGGATGGATGAGTAGAAAAATGGGGACAAAAAACTAAATGAAAAATACGTTGGGATGGGGGTGATGATTTGAGTGTTCTTTTTTACTCTTATTTTTTTATTTTTTCTGATTCTTTCTGGTGTAAAGAAAATGTTCAAAA
The DNA here is from genome assembly GCF_015220235.1 of Choloepus didactylus. NCBI lineage: Eukaryota > Metazoa > Chordata > Mammalia > Pilosa > Megalonychidae > Choloepus > Choloepus didactylus. The sequence goes on along the minus strand of NC_051335.1, from coordinate 42,708,080 downwards.
ATAGATTGGGCTGATAAATGCTTAAGTATATGATGGTACTGTGAACAGTTGATTGTACTATATGGATAATTGTATGGTATGTGAATATTTTTCAATAAAACTGAATTTAATTTTAAAAAAATGTATTGTAAAAGTCAGACAAAAACACCATCAAGAATCCCAAACCGTTCCTTTATGTCCCCCTCTTTATAGATATTTAGCTTTGTCACATTGTATTTGTTACAATTAATGGAAGCATATTATGTTACTGTTAACTATAGACTCTAGTTTGCATTGATAGCATTTTCCCCCTAACCATCCAATTTTCTACTCCTTGCAATGTTGAAATTCCTTTTTTCTCCCTCATCTAAAAACATACTTATATTTGTATATTTTGTCACCATCATTGACCACTCTAGGTTTCACTATGTTATACAATCCCAGTCTTTATCTTCTGTCTTTACTTCTGGTGTTATACATGCCCTTAGACTTCTTCTTTCAACTGTACTCACACTCATCTTTTTTCAGAGCACTTACAATATTGTGCTACCATCACTCAGTATTGTGCTGTCCATTTATGGGTCTATGCAATCAATCCTGTTGGACATTCTTTACTCCTTCAGCATTAAATGCCTGATCTCTACCCTCTTTCTATCTCCTGGTTACTGTGTTCTTAACTATAACTCTCAAAGTTTGCTCATTAATGTTAATTCATTTTAGTGAGGCAATATAGTATTTGTCCTTTTGTTTCTGGCTAATTTCATTCAACTTAATGTCTACCTTCTAACATTTTGTCCTTTGGATTATGTACATCATATATTATTTAATTTTTATTTTTCTCTCTCTCCTGTTACCCTTACTGATAGCCTTCATTTAATACATTCTTCTCCAAACCTCTCTTTCTTGTCTTTTCTTATCTGCCTCTAGTGTCCCCTTTAGTATTTCTTGCAGGACAGATATCTTGTTCAACAAAGAACTGTCATTTTGAAGGACAGTTTTGCCAGACATAGAATTCTTGGCTGGCAGTTTTTCTCTTTCAGGGTCTTAATATATCATACCACTGCTTTCTTGCCTCCATGGTTTCCTCTCAGATATCGAAACATAGTCTTATTGAGCTTCCCCTGTATGTGATGGATCACTGTTCTCTTGCTGTTTTCAGAATTCTCTCTTTGACATTTGATAAACTGATTATTAAGTGCCATTTGATAAACTGATTATTAAGTAGGTCTATTTGGATCTGTTCTCTTTTGGGGAATGCTGCACTTCTTGGATCTGTAATTTTATGTCTTTCATAAGAGATCAGAACTTTTCAGTGATTATATTCTCCATTATTCTTTCTGCCCCTTTTCCCTTCTCTTCCTCTTCTGAGACACCCATGACACATATATTCATGTGCTTCATATTTTCAATCAATTCCCTAAGACTCTGCTCATATTTTCCCATTCTTTTCCCTATCTGTATTTTGTGTGTAGGATTTCAGATTGCCTGTCCTCCCTTCATGAATCCCTTCTTCTGCCTCTTCGTACACTGTATGTCTCCAGGTGTTTTTCATCTCCTCTATTGTGCTTTGCATTCCCATAAGTTCTGCCATTTGTTTTTTCAGGCTTCTGAATTCTTCTTTGTGGTTGCCATGTGTCTTGTTAATATTCTTCATGTCTTCTGCCACATTTCCCTTCAGCTGTTGGACTTGATGTAGCTATTTGAACATCTTTAATTGGTTTTTTTAACTCCTGTATCTCATTTGAAGTGTAAGTTTGTTCCTTTGGGTGTGCCATATCTTTGTTTTTCCTAGTGTGACTCATATATATATATTTTTTGTCTAGACATCTGGTTTCCTTGATTACTCCACTACAATTTTCCCAGACCAGATGGGCCCAGTCTCAGGAGCAGGTTTTATTCAGTATTGAATTACCCTGTGGATGAGCTCTAGCAGATTGTCAGTTTTTCCTGTGAGGCCTCTCTATCCTGCGCTTTTCCTAACCTTCCCAGCAGGTGGTCCTTATCAGCCAGCAGCTCCTCACCAGCATAATAAGGTGTGGTGCTATTAATTCTCAGCAGACCTTGTCCCTTACAGGGACCCAGGGTGAGTTGGAAGCCAAGCTTAAGCAGTTTCTGTTTTTATTTTCCAAGGCCCTGAGGTCTGAGTTCTCTGATGACAGGCCAACACTTGAGCTGGGCCCTGCCTTCCTTTTCTTAGGGAAGATATGACCTTTAGGAAATTATCTCCTTCACTTGACTTCTTCCTTTTTTTCTCTATCTTTACTCTACCCTTGCCTGGTTCAGTGCTGACAACTGAAAATGCCTGAGGCTTTCTCTAATGAGCTACTTAGAATGAATGAAAAAAAGAAAAAGAACTCCCCTTTTCTGAGCCAATCTCCATCTCCCTAGTTTTGCTGGTCAAGAGCTGGAGTTTGTACCTGATTCTATGGCTCCTTTTTCTTGTGACACATCCCTTTTCCAGTATTCTGTGCTCAGCCAAGTCCAAAAGCCTCTGTTTTTTTGTTTATTTCTTTTTTCCATCAGCACTTCCTCCTCTCTGCCAGGAGAGGCCTCAGGATTCCTCCCTGCTTGATATGGGTTTGTCTGTACTCGTAGCTTGTATTCAGTAGTTTGACTTTGTTAATTAAAACCACAGTTGGAGCTTGGTTGAGCTACCTTCCCTTACTCTTCTTTTTCCCTCAGGTAAGTGTTCCAACTCAGCCTGTCATGCCAGTAGGGGATGGGTGTCAGCCTCTCAGTTTGGGGAGCTTTACTTGCAGTTCTATGCTGTGATCTCAGCCATTCCACCCATTCTGGACTAGTATATGTTGTGTATCCAGTCACAGATGTCATCCAAACAGTTCCAGACTATTTACTAGTTGTTCCTGGCTATTTACTAGTTGCTCTGGAGGACTTACTAAATTCCACATCTCCCTGCACTGCCATCTTACCTGCTTCTCCTGGATATATTTTTAATATATATTTTTGTGGTTACCATGGTATAAAAATTTAAAATTAAATGTCTAGAAGTTATATTTAGTTTGATACCAAATTGACTTCATACACATACAGATACCATGTTCCTATATCCCTCTGCCCCCATCTTTTCTATACTTGTTGCAAATTATATCTTTGAACATTTTATGTCCAAAACCATAGATTTGTTATTATTGTTTCTGAAGTTCCATTTTAGCACCTGTAGAAAATAAGAAGCAAAGTTACATACAAGAAAATACAATACAACAGTATGTATATTTATACCCTAATTACCTATATGGCTGTCTTTTATGGAGGTCTTTATTTCTTTTTTTTTTAAAGAGTAATTGTGAATTTATAGAACAATCATGAATAAAATACAGGATTCCCATATACCACCTCACTAACCACATGTTGCATTGGTGTAGAACATTTATTACAATTTATGATAGCATACTTTATAATCGTACTATTATTTAAAGTCCATAGTTTCTGTTAGGATTCACTGTGTACTTTAGATCCATGGATTTTTTTAAAAAACTTTTATTACATTACCATATATACAATTTAACATTTCCCCTTTTAATCATATATGTATACATATATATGATTTCCCTTTTTAATCGTATATATAAACATATATGTTTGTGTTGTTACTTGTATTTGCAGTGTTGTGCTACCTTCACTAACGTCCATTACCAAAACATTTCCATAATTCCAAATAGCAACCATGCACATCTTAAGCCTGAATTTCCCATTCTCTATCCCCATCCCATACCCTGGTAACATATGATCTAGATTCAAACTCCATGAATTTGATTATTCTGAGTATTTCCAAACAGAAAGATCACACAATATTTGTCCTTTTCTGTTTCACTTGTTTAACTCTACATGTTGTGTTCAAGGTTCATCCATGTTGTCATATGTATCAGAACTTCATTCCTTTTTACAAAAGAATGGATTCCATTGTATGTCTGACCACATTTTCTTTATCCATTCATTGATTGATGGACATTTAATTTTTTTCCATTTTTGGCAATTGTGAATAATGCCTCTAGGAACATCAGTATGCAAATATCTATTCCAGTCCCTTATTTCCATTTTTTTTAGGGTATATCCGTGGTATTGGGATTGCTGGGTCATATGGAAATTCTATACTTAGCTTTCTGAGGAATCACCAAACTGTCTTCCACAGCAGCTGCATCATTTTACACTGCCACCAGCAATGAAACAGTGTTGCTATTTCTCTGCATCCTTTCTGACACTTGTTATTTTCCGTTTCTTATTAGCAGTCATTCTAATGGTGTGATGTGGTATCTCAATTTGGTTTTGATTTGCAGTTCCCTGATGGCTAATGATGTTGAGCAGATCTTCATTAGCTTTTTGGCCATTTATCTTCATTGGAGGGATGGTTGTTAAGTCTTTTGCCCATATTTAAATTGGGTTGTTTGTCTTTTTGTTGTCATTTAGAAGGATTTCTTTATATATTCTGAATATTAATCCTTTACCAGATATGTGCTTTCCAAATATTTTCTCCCACTGTGTAGGTTGTCATTTTACTTTCATGATAAAGTCCTTTGAGTCAGAAAATCTTTTAATTTTGATGCGGTCCCATTTTTCTATTTTTTCTATTGTTACTTGTGCTTTTGGTGTAAAGTGCAAGAAACCATCACCTAATATAATGTCCTGAAGATGCTTCCCTACATTTTATTAGAGGAATTTGATTCTTCTACGTCTTATTTTAATGCCTTTGATCTATTTTGAGCTGATTTATGATATGGTATGAGATAGGGGTCCTCCTTTCTTTTTGCATATTGAGGTCCAGTTTACCCAGCACCATTCACTGAAGAGACATTTCTTTCCAAGTAAAGTGGTCTTTGTCCCCTGGTCAATAATCAGTTGGCCATAAATGTGATGGTTGATTTTTGAGCCCTCAATTATATCCCATTTGTGTATATGTCTGTCCTTGTGCCAGTACAATGCTGTTTTGCTTACTGTAGCATTGCAATCAGTTTTAAGATTGGGAAGTATGATATTTCTATCTTCATTCTTCTTTTTCAAGATGGCTTTAGCTATTCTGGGGCTCATTACCCTTCCATATACATGTGATGGTTTTCTTTTCCATTTTGGCAAAGAAGGTTTTTGGAATTTTGATTGCAATTGCATTGTATGTATAAATTGCTTCAGGTAGGATTGACATCTTAATGATGTCTTCCAGTCCATGAACATGGAATATTCTTCCACTTTTTGATGTCTTCTTTAACTTCTTGAACAATGTTTTGTAATTTTCTGTGCACCAGTCCTTTACATCCTTCACTTGATTTATTCCTAGATATTTGATTCTTTTACTTTCTACTGTGAATGAAATTTTTGCTTGATTTCTTCTTCTGATTCTTCATTGCTTGTGTATAGAAACACTACTGATTTTGATTTGTTGACCTTGTACCCCACCACATTGCTGAATTCACTTATTAACTCAAGGTGCTTTGTTGTGAATGTTTCAATGATTTTTATTTTTATTTTTATTATTGTGAACTTTAACATGTGTACATAACAATGATGACTTTCAAAGTGTGATGTCACAAGTAGAGAGCAAATTTCAAAGAATGTCATGGGTCACAGTTCCACTTCAGCCTTTCCATTGTTAAATATAACATACATGCAGTAAGTAGTCAACTCTTGATGTAGAGCTAAACAAGCAGTTATATAGATAATTTGAAAAACTGTTATGGATCACAGTTTCACAGTTTCAGTTGTTTCCTTATTATGCAATATGGATATATACAGAAAGGGGAAGACTTTCAGAGCACAATTCAGTGAGCAGCTATAAAGCAAATCCCAAAGGATGCTGTAGGTTACAGTTCCACCATGTTATTTACATCCTTCCAGCTGTTCCAAAACCCCAGCAACCAAGAAAATATATATAATTATATAAATTTTCAGCATTCATAGACCTTTGTTGAATCTTATCTTGTTTATTGCTAACCCTTCCTCTCAATGAATCTCTCCATCTTCAGGGGTGTCTAGGCAGTGAGCACCCTAACTGGCTCGTATTGAAAGGGAGTGTTGACAGTATAGGGAAGGGGACTGCATCTGATTGTTGCTCTTAAAGAAGCTGTGGTCTCTTGGTTTTAGGACTTGTCTGGCATAGGAACACTGGTGGATTTAAGTTTCTCAGAGAGAGAACTTAGTGAGTGAATCTTTTCTAGAATCTCAGATAGGGACCTAGGTATTTGGGTAATACTTTTGGTAAGAGCAGGGCGTACTGTGGCCATTAGGAATTTCTAGGTGAAGCTTGCATAAGAGAAACCTCCAGGATAGCCTGTCAACTCTATTTGGAATCTCTAAGCCACTGTGACCTCAGCTTGTTACCTTTCCTTTTTCCCCTTTTGATCATGTAGGCATTTTCAATTCCTCGCTGCCAGGGCCAGGATCATTCCAGGGAATCCTGTCCCACATCACCATGGAGATTCATTCCCCTGGAATCGTGTCCCTTGTGGGAGGTGGGGGTAGGTTGATGAATTTATTTGCCAAGTTGGGCTTAGAGAGAGAAAGGCCACATCTGAGCAACAAAAGAGGTTCCCTGGAGGTGTATCTTAGGCATAAATATAGGAAGGCTAAGTCTCCTATTTACAACCCTGAATTTCACAAGAGCAAGCCTCAAATTGAGGGGCTTGATTTATTAAGTAGTGCATTCCTAACTTCACTTAATGTATATTCTATCCCAAGATAAATGGTCAGTTTCTTACATTATCTTCACTTAGTTGTAGAATCATCATCACTCTCAATTTTAAACAATAATCATAACATAATACTTCCCAGCACTCTTATCAGCTACTAATTAGTCATCCCTAGTATTAGTGTAGAGTTGGTAAGATTTTCCTATTGAACATGGTCTTTATTAGGTAATAGGTAGTTTTTCAATACCACTCTGTTGTTAACCCTCTGCATGCATCATGCCTTTAAATATATCATGCTAACACTTATTTAGGTTTGTGTTGCTACTCTGGGGGTTACATGTCTTTAAACAACCATTTACAAACATGTTCACCTTCAATGCATCATGATACTTATAATCCCATTAAATAGTCACACAAGACCATTCCCATACCACTGAGATCAACCTCATTGTCATATCCATACATATTAGACTATCATTCCCCTTTCACTAGTCTCTGAATATTTCTAGGTCCCCTATATGCTACATTATAAGACACTTATTTTACATTTTTCACAGAGTTCATGTTAGTGGTAACATACGATATCTCTCCTCTGGTGTCTGACTTATTTCACTCAGCACAATGTCTTCAAGGTTCATCAATGTTTCAAGACCTTGTTCTTTCTTACTGCTGTGTAGTATTCCATTGTGTGTGTATACCACATTTTGTTAACCCACCTATCTGCTGAAGGACATTTGGATTGTTTCCAAATCTTGGCAATTGTGAACAATTCCTTAATGAACATCAGTGTACTTGTTTGTATATATTATGTCCCTCAGAAAAAGCCATGTTCTTTTATGTAGTCTTGTGGGGGCAGACATATTAGTGGGGATTAAGTTGAAACATTTGGATTAGGTTGTTTCCATGGAAATGCACCCCACCCAACTGTGGGTGATAATTCTGGATAATTTCCATGGAGGTGTGGCTCTGCCTATTCAGCATGGGCCTTAATTAGTTTACTGGAGCACTGTATAAGCTCAGACAGGAGTATGCTTGCTACAGCCAAGAGGGACACTTTTAAGAAAGCACAGGAACTGAGAGAGGAACTGCAGTTTACAGAGACATTTTGGAGATGGCCTTTGAAAGCAGACTTTTGCTTCAGAGAAGCTAAGAGAAGACAAATGCCCCAAGAGCAACTGAGAATGACATTTTGGAGATAAGCTGAGGCCTAGAGAGGAATGTCCTGGGAGAAAACCATCTTGAAACCAGAACTCCAGAGCAGACACCAGCCACATGCCTTCCCAGCTAACAGAAGTTTTCTGGACACCATTGGCCATCCTCCAGTGAAGGTACTTGATTGTTGATACATTACCTTGGACACTTTATGGCCTTAAGACTATAACTGTGTAACCAAATAAACCCCCTTTATAAAAGCCAATCCATTTCTTGTGTTTTGCAATCTGGCAGTATTAGTAAACCAGAACAGATTTTGGTACCAGGAGTGGGGTGCTGGTGCTGCTGAGTTTGCAAACACCAAACATGTTGGAATGGCTTTTTAAATGGATAAGGAGGAGATTCTGGAAGAATTGTGAGGAGCATGATAGAAAAAGCCTAGACTTCTTTGAAGAGACTATTTCTGGAAATATGGACCCTAAAGATACTTCTGATGAGGTCTTGAGCAAAAATGATGAATGTGTTGTTGCAAACTGGAAGGAAGGTGAATCCTTGTTTTAAAGTGGCAGAGAATTTGGTAAAATTGATTTCTGGTGTTGGATGGAAGGCAGAATTTGAAAGGAACAAACTGGAATATTTAGTTGATGATATCTTCAAGCAAAATATAGAAGTAGCCTGGCTTTTACTTGAAGCTTATAGTAAAATGTGAGAAGACAGAGATAAGCTGAGAAATGAATGTTGGGTTTCAAAGAAACCAGAAATTGATGGCCAGAAGAACTCTGGGCTTCCAGGGGGTGAAATCCCAAAAGCTACAGCCCAATGTGAAGATGTAACCAAACATGCATCAGAGCTGCCATTTCAGTACAAGCCAAGACTGGAGAAGAAGTTAAGCAGAATGGATTTGTAGAAAGTCCTATTGTCTGACAGCTTTGACCACTATGTGCTTCATGCAAAGCCAACAGAATTTTTGTGATCTCTTTACAGACAGAGCTGCTAACAGTCATGACTGGAGGAGACACAAAAGGAACACATTGAAGGAAACATTTCTTCAAAGACAGAGCCATGGAGGTTGAGGTCTGGAGACAAGAAGTCTCAGGCTGGGAGAGCAGAGTGACCCACACACATGGAAAGGGTGAGTTTGCCCTAGAGGTTGAGGGTGGGCCTTCTACCTTGATGTCCAGGAAAGGTTGCCACCTCAGGCCTGAAAGAGAGTGGAGCACATTCCCAGTGGGCTGGGGAGAACCTGGCTGCCACCCCATTCTTCTGAAGGGGTTGAGCATGTGCCCTGGAAATAGAAGAGAATCCAAATGCAGCCCCAATGTTAGAGGAGGGTGGGGCTAAGAAGGCTGTCTCCCCAATGTGTGATATGGTGGAGCACTCACTCTAGTGTTTGGAGAGAAAAGGCCTGCTACAAAGGCCCTTAGGAAGGGTTAGACTCCTGCTCTCTCAAGCCCCAAGGATACAACCTCATTCTGTTAATGACTCTCAGACTTTGAAATCTCATGTTTTTCCTGTGGGTTTTAGGGATTATTTTGTTCCCTCAAACCCTATTTTCCTTTCAGTTTCTCCTTATGGTAATGGGAATGTTTGCCCTATGACTGTCCCTCCTTTGTACATTGGAAGCAGATAACATGTTCTACATTTCACAGGTACAGAGCCCGAGGGGAGTTGTGCCTTAGGACCAACCACACCTATAATTAATGTTGATGGAAACTTGTACTTAACTGTTGTTACTGAAATGGTTTAAGTTTCTATGATATTGTGATGGGATTAATGTATTTTGTATACAGAAAGAACTTCTCCAGACCTTATTCCAGTTTCAGTGGAACTGGTCTGTATCCTCTGCATGTGAAATTGGCCATCTTTAAGTTGAGAAATATGGAGGACTCAACAGTTAGTGCAGCGATCTAAAACATACCAAGGGCTTGCTGCTCAGTGAAAATGTAACACCAGCGGGAGCCAGCAGAACTGTTTTACCCCCACACAGAGATCTTGCTATGGTACCTAGTGTCTACCCCTCAGAGGCAGGCTGCTGTAGGTGCCTGGTTATATGGAGACTTCTGAGCAGAGGCCAGTGAGAGAGACATATAAGCAGGACAAGATCCAGTATAACAATAGCTAAAAAATTATGATCTTTTAAACAGAAGCCATGTTAGAAGTCTAGAATAAGTTGAACTGAACAGCAAAGAACAGATGGAGAACAAAGCCAACTGTACCAGTTTGTATATATTATGTTCCCCAGAAAAAGCCATATTCTTTAATGCATTCTTCTGGGGGCAGATGTATTAGTGTGGATTGTGTTCGAGCCTATTGGTTCAGTGTCCATGGAGATGTGACCCACCCAACTGTAGGTGATAACTCTGGGTAATTTCCATGGAGGTGTGGCCCCACCCATTCTCCTTGGGCCTTATTTAGTTTACTGGAGCACCATATAAGGTCAGACAGAAGGAGCAAGCTTACTTTAGCCAGGAGGGACACTTTGAATAGTGCCTGGAAGCTGAGAGAGCAGCTGGAGCTGAGACAGTCATTTTGAAGATGGCCATTGGAAGCTGATGCAGGTATTTTGGAGAATGCCATTTTGAAATGCAACCTGCAATCAAGCAGACACCACCCATATCCCTTCCCAGGTAACAGAGGTTTTCTGGATGTCAATGGCATTTCTTCAGTGAAGGTACCCTTTGTTGATGGACACTTTATGGCCTTAAGACTGTCACTGTGTAACCAAATAAACCCCTTTTATAAAAGCCAGTTCATTTCTGATGTTTTGCATTCTGGCAGCATTAGCAACCTAGAACACAAACCAACAATAAAAACTGAGGTAAAGGAGTGAAAATGACCTCTAGAGTAAACTAATCAAGGAAACCAGATGCCTAAACACCAACAAAAATTATGAGTCACTCTAGGATAAATGAAGATATTGCTCAGCCAGTGTAACAAAATATACTTCAAACAAGATTCAGGAGTTGAAACAAATAATTAAAGATGTTGAAACAAACATGCTAAATCAATTAAAAAATCAAATCAGTGAGTTGAGGGAAGATATTGCAAAAGAAATGAATGATATAAAGAGGACATTCAGTGAATATAAGGAAGAACTTGAAAGTTTGAGAAAACAAATGGCAGAACTTAAGGGAATGAAAGGCACAACAGAAAAGATGAAAAGCAAAATGGAGACTTACAACACCATATTTGAAGAAGTGGAAGAAAGGATTCATGAACCAGAGGACAGAGCATCTGAAATTCTACACAGAAAGGACTCATAGGTAAAAGAATGGAAAAATATGAGCAGAGTCTCAGGGAACTGAATGGCAAAGTGAAGCACATGAATATATGTGTTATGGGGGTCCCAGAAGGAGAAGAGAAGGGAAAAAAGGCAGAAAGAATTATGGAAGAAATAATCACTGAATATTTCACATCTCATATGAAAGACATAAGGTTACAGACTGAAGGAGTGTAGCATATGCCAAAGAGAATAGATCTGAAGAGACCTACTGTATGACACTTAATAATCAGATTGCCAAATGTTAAAGACAAAGGGAGAATTCTGTAAGCAGAAAGAGAAAAGCAATCCATCACATACAGTCGACCTTGATAAGAATATGTGTGGAAATCTCAGCAGAAACCATGGAGGCAGGAAGGCAGTGATATGATATATTTAAGACACTGAAAGAGAAAAACTGCCAAAGAAGAAACTGTCTTTCAATGATAAGGGACAGTTTAAAATATTTTAGGTAGATAGACACTGAGAGAGTTTGTGAACAAGAGACCTGCTTTACGAAAAATACTAAAAGGAGTGCTACAGCCTGATAGGAAAAGACAAGAGAAAGAGGTTTGGAAAATAGTGTAGAAATGAAAACTATCAAGAAGGGTAAAAAGAGAAAATGAAAAGAAAATAGGACATATAGAATCCAAAAGACAAAATGGTAGAAGATATTACTGCCCTTACAGTAATCACATTAAATATTAATTGGTTAATCAACCCAATAAAAAGACATAAACTGGCAGGATGGATTAAAAAACAAGAGACTCACTTTAGACACAAGTACAAAATAGCTTGAAAGTGAAAGACTGGAGAAAGTTATTTCCTATAAGCAACTAACAGAAGAGTGGGAGTAGGTATACTAATATCATAAAATTTAAACTTCAAACATAAAACAATTAAAAGAGACAAGTTGGGGCAAGACGGCGGACTGGTGAGCTGTATGTTTTAGTTACTCCTCCAGGAAAGTAGGTAGAAAGCCAGGAACTGCGTGGACTGGACACCACAGAGCAATCTGACTTTGGGCATACTTCATACAACACTCATGAAAACGTGGAAATGCTGAGATCACCGAAATCTGTAAGTTTTTGCGGACAGGGGACCCGCGCCCCTCCCTGCCAGGCTCAGTCCCGTGGGAGGAGGGGCTGTCAGCTCCGGGAAGTAGAAGGGAGAACTGCAGTGGCAGCCCTTATCGGAAACTCATTCTACTGATCCAAACTCCAACCATAGAGTTTCTGAGACCAGACACCAGAGAATCTGAGAGCAGCCAGCCCAGCAGAGAGGAGACAGGCATAGAAAAAAAACAACACGAAAAACTCCAAAATAAAAGCGGAGGATTTTTGGAGTTCTGGTGAACATAGAAAGGGGAAGGGCAGAGCTCAGGCCCTGAGGCGCATATGCAAATCCCAAAGAAAAGCTGATCTCTCTGCCCTGTGGACCTTTCCTTAATGACCCTGGTTTCTTTGTCTCTTAGCATTTCAATAACCCATTAGATCTCTGAGGAGGGCCCCCCTTTTTTTTTTAATCCTTTTTTTCTTTTTCTAAAACAATTACTCTAAGAAGCCCAATACAGAAAGCTTCAAAGACTTGCAATTTGGGCAGGTCAAGTCAAGAGCAGAACTAGGAGAGCTCTGAGACAAAACGCAATAATCCAGTGGCTGAGAAAATTCACTAAACACCACAACTTCCCAAGAAAAGGGGGGTGTCCGCTCACAGCCATCATCCTGGTGGACAGGAAACACTCCTGCCCATCGCCAGCCCCATAGCCCAGAACTGCCCCAGACAACCCAGTGTGACGGAAGTGCTTCAAATAACAGGCACACACCACAAAACTGGGCGTGGACATTAGCCTTCCCTGCAACCTCAGCTGATTGTCCCAGAGTTGGGAAGGTGGAGCAGTGTGAATTAACAAAGCCCCATTCTGCCATCATTTCAGCAGACTGGGAGCCTCCCTACACAGCCCAGCAGCCCAGAACTGCCCTGGGGGGATGGCACTCACCTGTGACATAGCACAGTCATCCCTCAACAGAGGAACCGGGGTGCATGGCCAGGAAGAGGGGCCCACTTGCAAGTCTCAGGAGCCATACGCCAATACCAAGGACTTGTGGGTCAGTGGCAGAGACAAACTGTGGCAGGACTGAACTGAAGGATTAGATTATTGCAGCAGCTTTAAAACTCTAGGATTACCAGGGAGATTTGATTGGTAGGGCCACCCCCCCTCCCTGACTGCCCAGAAACACACCCCATATACAGGGCAGGCAACACCAACTACACACACAAGCTTGGTACACCAATTGGACCCCACAAGACTCACTCCCCAACTCACCAAAAAGGCTAAGAAGGGGAGAACTGGCTTGTGGAGAACAGGTGGCTCGTGGACGCCACCTGCTGGTTAGTTAGAGAAAGTGTACTCCATGAAGCTGTAGATCTGATAAATTAGAGATAAGGACTTCAATTGGTCTACAAATCCTAAAAGAACCCTATCAAGTTCAGCAAATGCCATGAGGCCAAAAACAACAGAAAATTATAAAGCATATGAAAAAACGAGATGATGTGGATAACCCAAGCCCAAGCACCCAAATCAAAAGATCAGAAGAGACACAGCACCTAGAGCAGCTACTCAAAGAACTAAAGATGAACAATGAGACCATAGTACGGGATACAAAGGAAAACAAGAAGACCCTAGAAGAGCATAAAGAAGACATTGCAAGACTAAATAAAAAAATGCATGACCTTATGGAAATTAAATAAACTGTTGACCAAATTAAAAAGATTCTGGACACTCATAGTACAAGACTAGAGGAAGTTGAACAACGAATCAGTGACCTGGAAGATGACAGAATGGAAAATGAAAGCATAAAAGAAAGAATGGGGAAAAAATTTGAAAAAATCGAAACAGACCTCAGGGATATGATAGATCATATGAAACGTCCGAATATAAGACTCATTGGTGTCCCAGAAGGGGAAGAAAAGGGTAAAGGTCCAGGAAGAGTATTCAAAGAAATTGTTGGGGAAAACTTCCCAAATCTTCTAAACAACATAAATACACAAATCATAAATGCTCAGCGAACTCCAAATAGAATAAATCCAAATAAACCCACTCCGAGACATATACTGATCACACTGTCAAACACAGAAGAGAAGGAGCAAGTTCTGAAAGCAGCAAGAGAAAAGCAATTCACCACATACAAAGGAAACAGCATAAGACTAAATAGTGACTACTCAGCAGCCACCATGGAGGTGAGAAGGCAGTGGCACGATATATTTAAAATTCTGAGAGAGAAAAATTTCCAGCCAAGAATACTTTATCCAGCAAAGCTCTCCTTCAAATTTGAGGGAGAGCTTAAATTTTTCACAGACAAACAAATGCTGAGAGAATTTGCTAACAAGAGACCTGCCCTACTGGAGATACTAAAGAGAGTCCTACAGACAGGGAAACAAAGAAAGGACAGAGAGACTTGTAGAAAGGTTCAGTACTAAAGAGATTAGGTATGGGTAAAATAAAGGATATTAATAATCAGAGGGGAAAAATATGACAAACATAAACCAAAGGATAAGATGGCTGATTCAAGAAATGCCTTCACGGTTATAACGTTGAATGTAAATGGATTAAACTCCCCAATTAAAAGATATAGATTCGCAGAATGGATCAAAAAAAATGAACCATCAATATGTTGCATACAAGAGTCTCATCTTAGACACAGGGACACAAAGAAACTAAAAGTGAAAAGATGGAAAAAAATATTTCATGCAAGCTACAGCCAAAAGAAAGCAGGTGTAGCAATATTAATCTCAGATAAAATAGACTTCAAATGCAGGGATGTTTTGAGAGACAAAAAAGGCCACTACATACTAATAAAAGGGGCAATTCAGCAAGAAGAAATAACAATCGTAAATGTCTATGCACCCAATCAAGGTGCCACAAAATACATGAGAGAAACACTGGCAAAACTAAAGGAAGCGATTGATGTTTCTACAATAATTGTGGGAGAATTCAACACATCACTCTCTCCTATAGATAGATCAACCAGACAGAAGACCAATAAGGAAATTGAAAACCTAAACAATCTGATAAATGAATTAGATTTAACAGACATATACAGGACATTACATCCCAAATCACCAGGATACACATACTTTTCTAGTGCTCACGGAACTTTCTCCAGAATAGATCATATGCTGGGACACAAAACAAGCCTCAATAAATTTAAAAAGATTGAAATTATTCAAAGCACATTCTCTGACCACAATGGAATACAATTAGAAGTCAATAACCATCAGAGACTTAGAAAATTCACAAATACCTGGAGGTTAAACAACACACTCCTAAACAATCAGTGGGGTAAAGAAGAAATAGCAAGAGAAATTGCTAAATATATAGAGATGAATGAAAATGAGAACACAACATACCAAAACCTATGGGATGCAGCAAAAGCAGTGCTGAGGGGGAAATTTATAGCACTAAATGCATATATTAAAAAGAAAGAAAGAGCCAAAATCAAAGAACTAATGGATCAACTGAAGAAGCTAGAAAATGAACAGCAAACCAATCCTAAACCAAGTACAAGAAAAGAAATAACAAGGATTAAAGCAGAAATAAATGACATAGAGAACAAAAAAACAATAGAGAGGATAAATATCACCAAAAGTTGGCTCTTTGAGAAGATCAACAAGACTGACAAGCCCCTAGCTAGACTGACAAAATCTAAAAGAGAGAAGACCCATATAAACAAAATAATGAATGAAAAAGGTGTCATAACTGCAGATCCTGAAGAAATTAAAAAATTATAAGAGGATATTATGAACAACTGTATGGCAACAAACTGCATAATGTAGAAGAAATGGAGAATTTACTGGAAACATGTGAACAACCTAGACTGACCAGAGAGGAAATAGAAGACCTCAACCAACCCATCACAAGCAAAGAGATCCAATCAGTCATCAAAAATCTTCCCACAAATAAATGCCCAGGGCCAGATGGCTTCACAGGGGAATTCTACCAAACTTTCCAGAAAGAACTGACACCAATCTTACTCAAACTCTTTCAAAACATTGAAGAAAATGGAACAGTACCTAACTCATTTTATGAAGCTAACATCAATCTAATACCAAAACCAGGCAAAGATGCTACAAAAAAGGAAAACTACCGGCCAATCTCCCTAATGAATATAGATGCAAAAATCTCAACAAAATACTTGGAAATCGAATCCAAAGACACATTAAAAAAATCATACACCATGACCAAGTGGGGTTCATTCCAGGCATGCAAGGATGGTTCAACATAAGAAAATCAATTAATGTATTACAACACATTAACAAGTCAAAAGGGAAAAATTAATTGATCATCTCAATAGATGCTGAAAAAGCATTTGACAAAATCCAACATCCCTTTTTGATAAAAACACTTCAAAAGGTAGGAATTGAAGGAAACTTCCCCAACATGATAAAGAGCATATATGAAAAACCCACAGCCAGCATAGTACTCAATGGTGAGAGACTGAAAGCCTTCCCTCTAAGATCAGGAACAAGACAAGGATGCCCGATGTCAGCACTGTTATTCAACATTGAGCTGGAAGTGCTAGCCACGGCAATCCAGCAAGACAAAGAAATAAAAGGCATCCAAATTGGAAAAGAAGAAGTAAAACTGTCATTGTTTGCAGATGATATGATCTTATATCTAGAAAACCCTGAGAAATTGACGATACACCTACTAGAGCTAATAAACAAATTTAGCAAAGTAGCAGGATACAAGATTAATGCACATAAGTCAGTAATGTTTCTATATGCTAGAAATGAACAAACTGAAGAGACACTCAAGAAAAAGATACCATTTTCAATAGCAACTAAAAAAATCAAGTACCTAGGAATAAACTTAACCAAAGTTGTAAAAGACCTATAGAAAGAAAACTACATAACTCTACTAAAAGAAATAGAAGGGGACCTTAAAAGATGGAAAAATATTCCATGTTCATGGATAGGAAGGCTAAATGTCATTAAGATGTCAATTCTACCCAAACTCACCTGCAGAGTCAATGCAATCCCAATCAAAATTCCAACAACCTACTTTGCAGACTTGGAAAAGCTAGTTATCAAATTTATTTGGAAAGGGAAGATTCCTCGAATTGCTAAAGACACTCTAAAAAAGAAAAACGAAGTGGGAGGACTTACACTCCCTGATTTTGAAGCTTATTATAAAGCCACAGTTGCAAAACAGCATGGTACTGGCACAAAGATAGACATATAGATCAATGGAATCTAATTGAGAATTCAGAGATAGACCCTCAGATCTATGGCCGACTGATCTTTGATAAGGCCCCCAAAGTCACTGAACTGAGCCATAATGGTGTTTTCAACAAATGGGGCTGGGAGAGTTGGATATCCATATCCAAAAGAATGAAAGAGGACCCCTACCTCACCCCCTACACAAAAATTAACTCAAAATGGATGAAAAATCTCAATATAAAAGAAAGATAATGTAGGAAAACATCTTCAAGACCTTGTATTAGGCAGCCACTTCCTAGACTTTACACCCAAAGCACAAGCAACAAAAGAGAAAATAGATAAATGGGAACTCCTCAAGCTTAGAAGTTTCTGCACCTCAAAGGAATTTCTCAAAAAGGTAAAGAGGCAGCCAACTCAATGGGAAAAAATTTTTGGAAACCATGCATCTGACAAAAGACTGATATCTTGCATATATAAAGAAATCCTACAACTCAATGACAATAGTACAGACAGCCCAATTATAAAATGGGCAAAAGATATGAAAAGACAGTTCTCCTAAGAGGAAATACAAATGGCCAAGAATCACATGAAAAAATGTTCAGCTTCACTAGCTATTAGAGAGATGCAAATTAAGACCACAATGAGATACCATCTCACACCAATTAGAATGGCTGCCATTAAACAAACAGGAAACTACAAATGCTGGAGGGGATGTGGAGAAATTGGAACTCTTATTCATTGTTGTTGGGACTGTATAATGTTTCAGCCACTCTGGAAGTTAGTCTGGCAATTCCTTAGAAAACTAGATATAGAGTTACCATTCGATCCAGCGATTGCACTTCTCGGTATATACCCGGAAGTTTGGAAAGCAGTGACACGAACAGATATCTGCACGCCAACGTTCATAGCAGCATTATTCACAATTGCCAAGAGATGGAAACAGCCCAAATGTCCTTCAACAGTTAAGTGGATAAATAAAATGTGGTATATACACACGATGGAATACTACGCGGCGGTAAGAAGGAACGATCTCGTGAAACATATGACAACATGGATGAACCTTGAAGACATAATGCTGAGCGAAATAAGCCAGGCACAAAAAGAGAAATATTATATGCTACCACTAATGTGAACTTTGAAAAATGTAAAACAAATGGTTTATAATGTAGAATGTAGGGGAACTAGCAGTAGAGAGCAATTAAGGAAGGGGGAACAATAATCCAAGAAGAACAGATAAGCTATTTAACGTTCTGGGGATGCCCAGGAATGACTATGGTCTGTTAATTTCTGATGGATATAGTAGGAACAAGTTCACAGAAATGTTGCTATATTAGGTAACTTTCTTGGGGTATAGTAGGAACATGTTGGAAGTTAAGCAGTTATCTTAGGTTAGTTGTCTTTTTCTTACTCCCTTGTTATGGTCTCTTTGAAATGTTCTTTTATTGTATGTTTGTTTTCTTTTTAACTTTTTTTTTCATACAGTTGATTTAAAAAAGAAGGGAAAGTTAAAAAAAAATAAAAAAGAAAAACAAGGAAAAAAAAAGATGTAGAGTCCCCTTGAGGAGCCTGTGGAGAATGCAGGTGTATTGGCCTACCCCACCTCCATGGTTGCTAACATGACCACAGACATAGGGGACTGGTGGTTTGATGGGTTGAGCCCTCTACCATAAGTTTTACCCTTGGGAAGACGGTTGCTGCAAAGGAGAGGCTAGGCCTCCCTATGGTTGTGCCTAAGAGCCTCCTCCCGAATGCCTCTTTGTTGCTCGGATGTGGCCCTCTCTCTCTGGCTAAGCCAACTTGAAAGGTGAAATCACTGCCCTCTCCCCTACGTGGGATCAGACACCCAGGGGAGTGAATCTCCCTGGCTACGTGGAATATGACTCCCGGGGAGGAATGTAGACCCGGCATCATGGGACGGAGAACATCTTCTTGACCAAAAGGGCGATGTGAAAGGAAATGAAATAAGCTTCAGTGGCAGAGAGATTCCAACACGAGGTCACTCTGGTGGGCACTCTTACGCACAATATAGACTAACCTTTTTAGGTTCTAAAGAATTGGGGTAGTTGGTGGTTGATACCTGAAACTATCAAACTACAACCCAGAACCCATGAATCTCGAAGACAGTTGTATAAAAATGTAGCTTATGAGGGGTGACAATGGGATTGGGAAAGCCATAAGGACCACACTCCACTTTGTCTAGTTTATGGATGGATGAGTAGAAAAATAGGGGAAGGAAACAAACAGACAAAGGTACCCAGTGTTCTTTTTTACTTCAATTGCTCTTTTTCATTCTGATTATTATTCTTGTTATTTTTGTGTGTGTGCTAATGAAGGTGTCAGGGGTTGATTTAGGTGATGAATGTACAACTATGTAATGGTACTGTAAACAATCAAAAGTACGATTTGTTTTGTATGACTGCATGATATGTGAATATATCTCAGTAAAATGAAGATTAAAAAAAATAAAAAATAAAAAAAATATAAAAAAATAGACAAGGAAGGATATATATAGTATTAATAAAAGGGACAATTCATCAAGTAGACATAATATCATAAGTATTTATGCACTGAGTCAGAAATCCCCAAAATACATGAGGCAGACACTGACCACACTGAAGGGAGTAGTAGAAATTTCTACAATAATATTTGGTCACTTCAATAAACTGCTCTTATTGATGGATACAAATCTAGACAGATTAGCAATAAGGAAACACTGATGTTGAATTGTATGATAAATGAACTAGACTTAGCTGATATTTATAGAAAACTACACTCCACAATGAGATACACATTTTTCTCAAGTGCACATAGAATATTCTCCAGGATAGACCATATGTTGGGTCAGAAAAAAAGTCTCAATAAATTTAAAAATATTGATATTATCTAAAGCACTTTCTCATTCAATGATGTTGAACATCAATAATGGGCAGAAGGACAGAAAATTCACAAATATATGGAGGCTGAGCAACACACTCTTTAACAACCATTGGGTCAAAGAAAAAATTACAAGAGAAATTAGTAACTATCTCTAGGAAAATGGCAATGAAAAGACACCATATCAAAACTTACGGGATGCAGGAAGGGCAATGTTTAGATGAAAACCTATTGCTCTAAATGCCTATATTAAAAAGGAAGAAAGAAAAAATGAGGAATTAACCATACACCTGGAGGAACTAGAGAAAGAACAACAAACTAACCCCAAAGCAAACAGAAGGAAAGAAATAACAGAGATTAGAGCAGAAATAAATGAAATTGAGAACACAAAAACAATAGAGGGAATCCACAAAACAAGAAGCTGTTTCTCTGAGAAAAATCAATAAATTCAATGAACCCTTAGGCTAATGCAAAAAGAGAGAGAGGATACAAATAAATTTCAGGAATGGGAAACGGCATGACTACTGACCCAGTAGGAACAAAGGATAAAATGAGAGGCTATTATGAGCAACTAAATACAAACTAGACAACTTAGATTAAATGGACAACTTCCTAGAAAAGAATGAAAAACCATCATTGACCCAAGACGAAATAGAAGACCTCAACAAACCCATCATAAGTAAAGAGGTTGAATCAGTCATCAAAGGCTCCTGAGAAAGAAAAGTCCAGGAATGGATGGCTTCATGTCTGGATCCTACCAAGCATTCAAGAAATAATTAGTCCCAATAATGCTCTAACTCTTCCAAAAAATTATAGAGGAAGGAATGCTACCTAACTCATTCTATGAAGCCAACATCACCCTAATACCAATGCCAAAGTTACTACAAGAAAAGAAAATTATAGATCAATTAACTTAATGAATATAGATACAAAAATCCTCAACACAATACTCTTAAATAAAATACAGCAGCACATTAAAAGAATTATACAACATTACCAAGTGGGATTTATTCCAAGTATGCAAGGCTGGTTCAACACAGGAAAATCAAATAATGTAATACCCCACATCAATAAATCAAAGTGGAAAAACCACATGATGATCTCAATTGATACAGAAAAGGCATTTAACAAAAATCAGCATCCTTTCTTAATAAAAACACTCACAGGTATAGGAATCAAAGGGACCTTCCTCAATATAATAAAGGCAATGTATGAAAAACACAGAGCAAACATCATATTCAACTGGGAAATACTGAAAGCTTTCCCTCTAAAATCAGGAACATGACAAGGATGCCGATTGTCACCATTGTTATTCAACATTGTTCGGGAAGATCTACCTAGAGCAACTAGGCAAGAAAAAAAAAAAGGCCTCGATATTGGAGGGGAAGAAACAAAACTTTCACTCTTTGCAGATTACATAATCCTGTATGTAGATAATTCTTAAAAATCTACAGCAAAACTACTACAACTAATAAATGGATACAGCAAAGTGGCAGGGTAGATCAGTATGCAAAAATAAGTATTGTTTCTGTGAACTAGTAAGGAGAAATCTGAGGAGGAAATCAAGAAAATGTTCCATTTACAATAGCAGCCAAAGGAATCAAATATTTAGGAATAAATTTATCCAGAGACATAAAAGATCTATACAGATAAAACTACAAGAATTTTTTAAAGAAATCACAGAGGACAGAAATAACTGGAAAGACATACCATGTTCATAGATTGGAAGACTAAATATAGTTAAGATGTCAATTCTAACTTAATTGATATATTCATTCAATGCAATACCAATTAATATATCAGCAACTTAATTTGCAGAAATACAAAAACAAATGATCAAATTTATTTGGATGGACAGGATGCCCTAAATAGACAAAAATATCTTGAGAAAGAGTAATGAAGATTGAGGTCTCACACTACCTGGCTTTCGAGCATATTACAAAGTTACAGTCGTCAAAATAGCATGGTACTGACATAAAGATAGATATACTGACCAATGGAATTGAATAAGTGTTCAGAAATAGACCCTCTCATATATGGACAATTGATCTTTGATAAGGTGTTCAAGTCAACACAACTGGGATAGAGCAGCCTCTTCAATAAATAAATTCTTGTGAACAGGATAGCCATACCCAGAAGGATGAAAGAGGACTACTGCCTCCCACCTTATACAAGTAAATCAAAGTTGATGAAAAACCTAAACATTAGGGGCAAGACATAAAACTTCTCAAGAAAATGTACAGAAATATCTTTTTTAATATTTTAATATTCATTTTATTGAGATATATTCACATACCACACAGTCATACAAAGCAAATCGTACTTTCGATTGTTCACAGCACCGTTACATAGTTGTACATTCATCACCTAAATCAATCCCTGACACCTTCATTAGCACACACACAAAAATAACAAGAATAATAATTAGAGTGAAAAAGAGCAATTGAAGTAAAAAAGAACACTGGGTACCTTTGTCTGTTTGTTTCCTTCCCCTATTTTTCTACTCATCCATCCATAAACTAGACAAAGTGGAGTGTGGTCCTTATGGCTTTCCCAATCCCATTGTCACCCCTCATAAGCTACATTTTTATACAACTGTCTTCGAGATTCATGGGTTCTGGGTTGTAGTTTAATAGTTTCAGGTATCCACCACCAGCTACCCCAATTCTTTAGAACCTAAAAAGGGTTGTCTAAAGTGTGCGTAAGAGTGCCCACCAGAGTGACCTCTAGGCTCCTTTTGGAATCTCTCTGCCACTGAAGTTTATTTCATTTCCTTTCACATCCCCTTTTGGTCAAGAAGATGTTCTCCATCCCATGATGGCAGGTCTAGATTCCTCCCCAGGAGTCATATTCCACGTTGCCAGAGAGATTCACTCCCCTGGGTGTCAGATCCCACGTAGGGGGGAGGGCAGTGATTTCACTTTTCAAGTTGGCTTAGCCAGAGAGAGAGGGCCACATCTGAGCAACAAAGAGGCATTCAGGAGGAGACTCTTAGGCACAAATATAGGGAGGCCTAGCCTCTCCTTTGCAGCAACCGTCTTCCCAAGGGTAAAACCTGTGGTAGAGGGCTCAACCCATCAAACCACCAGTCCCCTATGTCTGTGGTCATGTTAGCAACCATGGAGGTGGGGTAGGCGAATACCCCTGCATTCTCCACCAGCTCCTCAAGGGGGCTCTGCATATTATTTTCCTTATTTTTTTAAATTTCGTTCTTTTAAATCAACTGTATAAAAATAAAAAAAAAATTAAAAAACATACAATAAAAGAACATTTCAAAGAGACCATAACAAGGGAGTAAGAAAAAGACAACTAACCTAAGATAACTACTTTACTTCCAACATGTTCCTACTCTACCCTAAAAAAGTAACCTAATATAGCAACATTTCTGTAAACTTGTTTCTACTATACCCATCAGAAATTAACAGACCATAGTCATTCCTGGGAATTTCCAGAATGTTAAATTTACCCATGATAGCTTATCTGTTCTTATTGGATTATTGTTCCCCCTTCCTTAATTGCTCTCTATTGCTAGTTCACCTACATTCTACATTATAAACCATTTGTTTTACAAGTTTCAAAGTTCACATTAGTGGTAGCATGTAATATTTCTCTTTTTGTGCCTGGCTTATTTCGCTCAGCATTATGTCTTCAAGGTTCATCCATGTTGTCATATGTTTCACAAGATCGTTCCTTCTTACTGCCGTGTAGTATTCCATCGTGTGTATATACCACATTTTATTTATCCACTCATCTGTTTGAAGGACATTTGGGTTGTTTCCATATCTTGACAATTGTGAATAATGCGGCTATGAACATTGGCGTGCAGATATCTGTTCATGTCACTGCTTTCCAATCTTCTGGGTATATACTGAGAAGGGCAATAGCTGGATCAAAGGTAAGTCTATACCTAGTTTTCTGAGGAACTGCCAAACTGACTTCCATAGTGGCTGAACCATTATACAGTCCCATCAACAATGAATAAGAGTTCCAATTTCTCCACATCCCCTCCAGCATTTGTAGTTTCCTGTTTGTTTAATGGCAGCCATTCTAATTTGTGTGAGATGGTATCTCACTGTGGTCTTAATTTGCATCTCTCTAACAGCTAGTGAAGCTGAACATTTTTTCATGTGTTTCTTGACCATTTGCATTTCCTCCTCAGAGAACTGTCTTTTCATATCTTTTGCCCATTTTATTATTGGGCTGTCTGTACTATCATCATTGAGTTGTAGGATTTCTTTACATATGCAAGCAAGCAGTCTTTTGTCAGTTGCATGGTTTCCTAAAATTTTTTCCCATTGAGTTGGCTGCCTCTTTACCTTTTTTGACAAATTCCTTTGAGGTACAGAAACTTCAGAGCTTGAGGAGTCCCAATTTATCTACTTTTTCCTTTGTATCTTGTGCTTTGGGTGTAAAGTCTAGGAAGTGGCTGCCTAATACCTAATTCCCTACATTATCTTCTAGGAGTTTTATGATACTTTCTTTTATTTTGAGATCTTTGATGCATTTTGAGTTAATTTTTGTGTAGGATGTGGGGCAGGGGTCCTCTTTCATTTTTTTAGATATGGATATCCAACTCTCCCAGCCCCATTTGTTAAAAAGACAGTTATGACCCAGTTCAGTGACTTTGGGGGCCTTATCAAAGATCAGTCAGCCATAGATCTGGGGGTCTATCTCCGAATTCTCAGTTCGATTCCATTGATCTATATGTCTATCTTTGTGCCAGTACCATCCTGTTTTGACTACTGTGGCTTTTTAATAAGCTTCAAAGTCAGGGAGTGTAAGTCCTCCCACTTCGTTTTTCTTTTTTAGAGTGTCTTTAGCAATTCGAGGCATCTTTCCTTTCCAAATAAATTTGATTACTAGCTTTTCCAAGTCTGCAAAGTAGGTTGTTGGAATTTTGATTGGGATTGCATTGAATCTGTAGAAGACATTTAGCTTTCCTATCCATGAACATGGAATATTTTTCTATCTTTTAAGATCCCCTTCTATTTCTTTTAGTAGAGTTATGTAGTTTTCTTTGTATAGGTCTTTTACATCTTTGGTTAAGTTTACTCCTAGGTACTTGATTTTTTTATTTGCTATTGAAAATGGTATCTTTTTCTTGAGTGTCTCTTCAGTTTGTTCATTTCTAGCATACAGAAACATTCCTGACTTATGTGCATTAATCTTGTATCCTGCTACTTTGCTAAATTTGTTTATTAGCCCTAGTAGCTCTATCATTCATTTCTCAGGGTATTCCAGACATAAGATCATATCATCTGCAAACAATGACAGTTTTACTTCTTCTTTTCCAATCTGGATGCCTTTTATTTCTTTGTCTTGCCGGATTGCCCTGGCTAGCACTTCCAGCACAATGTTGAATAACAGTGGTGACAGCGGGCATCCTTGTCTTGTTCCTGATCTTAGAGGGAAGGCTTTCAGTCTCTCACCATTGAGTACTATGCTGGCTGTGGGTTTTTCATATATGCTCTTTATCATATTTAGGAAGTTTCCTTCAATTTCTACCTTTTGAAGTGTTTTTATCAAAAAGGGATGTTGGAGTTTGTCAAATGCTTTTTCAGCATCTATTGAGATGATCATTTGATTTTTCCCTTTTGATTTTTTAATGTGTTGTAATACATTGATTGATTTTCTTATGTTGAAACATCCTTGCATGCCTGGAATGAACCCCACTTGGTCATGGTGTATGATTTTTTTAATGTGTCTTCGGATTCGATTTGCAAGTATTTTGTTGAGGATTTTTGCATCTATATTCATTAGGGAGATTGGCCGGTAGTTTTCCTTTTTTGTAGCATCTTTGCCTGGTTTTGGTATTAGATTGATGTTAGCTTCATAAAATGAGTTAGGTAGTGTTCCATTTTCTTCAATGTTATGAAAGAGTTTGAGTAAGATTGGTGTCAGTTCTTTCTGGAAAGTTTGGTAGAATTCCCCTGTGAAGCCATCTGGCCCTGGGCATTTATTTGTGGGAAGATTTTTGATGACTGATTGGATCTCTTTGCTTGTGATGGGTTGGTTGAGGTCTTCTATTTCTTCTCTGGTCAGTCTAGGTTGTTCATATGTTTCCTGGAAATTGTCCATTTCTTCTACATTATGCAGTTTGTTGCCATACAGTTGTTCATAATATCCTCTTACAATTTTTTTAATTTCTTCAGGATCTGCAGTTATGACACCTTTTTCATTCATTATTTTGTTTATATGGGTCTTCTCTCTTTTTGATTTTGTCAGTCTAGCTAGGGGCTTGTCAATCTTGTTGATCTTCTCAAAGAACCAACTTTTGGTGATATTTATCCTCTCTATTGTTTTTTTGTTCTCTATGTCATTTATTTCTGCTTTAATCCTTGTTATTTCTTTTCTTGTACTTGGTTTAGGATTGGTTTGCTGTTCATTTTCTAGCTTCTTCAGTTGATCCATTAGTTCTTTGATTTTGGCTCTTTCTTCCTTTTTAATATATGCGTTTAGTGCTATAAATTTCCCCCTTAGCACTGCTTTTGCTGCATCCCATAGGTTTTGGTATGTTGTGTTCTCATTTTCATTCGTCTCTATATATTTAGCAATTTCTCTTGCTATTTCTTCTTTAACCCACTGATTGTTTAGGAGTGTGTTGTTTAACCTCCAGGTATTTGTGAATTTTCTAAGACTAAGTCTGATGGTTATTGACTTCTAATTGTATTCCATTGTGGTCAGAGAATGTGCTTTGAATAATTTCAATCTTTTTAAATTTATTGAGGCTTGTTTTGTGTCCCAGCATATGATCTATTCTGGAGAAAGTTCCGTGAGCACTAGAAAAGTATGTGTATCCTGGTGATTTGGGATGTAATGTCCTGTATATGTCTGTTAAATCTAATTCATTTATCAGATTGTTTAGGTTTTCAATTTCCTTATTGGTCTTCTGTCTGGTTGATCTATCTATAGGAGAGAGTGATGTGTTGAAGTCTCCCACAATTATTGTGGAAACATCAATTGCTTCCTTTAGTTTTGCCAGTGTTTCTCTCATGTATTTTGTGGCACCTTGATTGGGTGCATAGACATTTACGATTGTTATTTCTTCTTGCTGAATTGCCCCTTTTATTAGTATGTAGTGGCCTTCTTTGTCTCTCAAAACATCCCTGCATTTGAAGTCTATTTTATCTGAGATTAATATTGCTACACCTGCTTTCTTTTGGCTGTAGCTTGCATGAAATATTTTTTTCCACCCTTTCACTTTCAGTTTCTTTGTGTCCCTGTGTCTAAGATGAGTCTCATGTATGCAACATATTGATGGTTCATTTTTTTGATCCATTCTGCGAATCTATATCTTTTAATTGGGGAGTTTAATCCATTTACATTCAATGTTATAACCGTGAAGGCATTTCTTGAATCAGCCATCTTATTCTTTGGTTTATGTTTGTCATATTTTTCCCTTCTGTCTCTTAATATCCTTTATTGTACCCATACCGAATCTCTTTAGTACTGAACCTTTCTCCAAGTCTCTCTGTCCTTTCTTTGTTTCTCTGTCTGTAGGGCTCCCTTTAGTATCTCCAGTAGAGCAGGTCTCTTGTTAGCAAATTCTCTCAGCATTTGTTTGTCTGTGAAAAATTTAAGCTCTCCCTCAAATTTGAAGGAGAGCTTTGCTGGATAAAGTATTCTTGGCTGGAAATTTTTCTCACTCAGAATTTTAAATATATCGTGCCACTGCCTTCTCGCCTCCATGGTGGTTGCTGAGTAGTCACTACTTAGTCTTATGCTGTTTCCTTTGTATGTGGTGAAATGCTATTCTCTTGCTGCTTTCAAAACTTGCTCCTTCTCTTCTGTGTTTGACAGTGTGATCGGAATATGTCTCAGAGTGGTTTTATTTGGATTTATTCTATTTGGAGTTCGCTGAGCATTTATGATTTGTGTATTTATGTTGTTTAGAAGATTTGGGAAGTTTTCCCCAACAGTTTCTTTGAATACTCTTCCTAGACCTTTACTCTTTTCTTCCCCTTCTGGAACACCAATGAGTCTTATATTCGGATGTTTTATATTATCTATCATATCCCTGAAGTCCATTTCGATTTTTTCGATTTCTTTCCCCATTCTTTCTTTTATGCTTGTTTTCCCCAACAATTTCTTTGAATACTCTTCCTAGACCTTTACCCTTTTCTTCCCCTTCTGGAACACCAATGAGTCTTATATTCGGATATTTCATATTATCTATCATATCCCTGAAGTCCATTTCAATTTTTTCAATTTTTTTCCCCATTCTTTCTTTTATGCTTTCATTTTCCATTCTGTCATCTTCCAGGTCACTGATTCGTTGTTCAACTTCCTCTAGTCTTGTGCTATGAGTGTCCAGAATCTTTTTAATTTGGTCAACAGTTTCTTTAATTTCCATAAGATCACCCATTTTTTAATTTAGTCTTGCAATGTCTTCTTTATGCTCTTCTAGGGTCATCTTGATATCCTTTGTATCCCGTACTATGGTCTCATTGTTCATCTTTAGTTCTTTGAGTAGCTGCTCTAGGTGCTGTGTCTTTTCTGATCTTTTGATTTGGTGCTTGGGCCTGGGGTATCCATATCATCTGGTTTTTTCATATGCTTTATAATTTTCTGTTGTTTTTGGCCTCGTGGTATTTGCTGAACTTGATAGCGTTCTTTTAGGATTTGTAGACCAATTGAAGTCCTTATCTCTAATTTATCAGATCTACAGCTTCGTGGAGTACACTTTCTCTAACTAAGTCGCAGGTGGCATCCACGAGCCACCTGTTCTCCACAAGCCAGTTCTCCCCTTCTTAGCCTTTTTGGTGAGTGGGGGAGTGAGTCTTGTGGGGCCCAATTGGTGTACCAAGCTTGCGTGTGTAGTTGGTGTTGCCCACCCTGTATATGGGGTGTGTTTCTGGGCAGTCAGGGAGGGGGTGTGGCTCTAACAATCAAATCTCCCTGTGATCCTTGAGTTCTAAAGGTGCTGCAATAGTCTAATCCTTCAGTTCAGTCCTGCCACAGTTTGTCTCTGCCACTGACCCACAAGTCCTTGGTATTGACGTATGGCTCCTGAGACTTGCAAGTGGGCCCCTCTTCCAGGCTGTGAACCCCGGGTCCTCTGTTGAGGGAAGACTGTGCTATGTCACAGGTGAGTGCTGTCCCCCCAGGGCAGTTCTGGGCTGCTGGGCTGTGTAGGGAGGCTCCCAGTCTGCTGAAATGATGACTGAATGGGGCTTCGTTAATTAACACTGCTCCACCTTCTCAACTCTGGGACAATCAGCTGAGGTTGCATGGAAGGCTAATGTCCACGCCCAGTTTTGTGGTGTGTGCCTGTTATTTGAAGCGCTTCTGTCACACTGGGTTGTCTGGGGCAGCTCTGGGCTATTGGGCTGGTGATGGGCAGGAGTGTTTCCTGTCCACCAGGATGATGGCTGTGAGTGGACACCCCCCTTTTCTTGGGAAGTTGTGGTGTTTAGTGAATTTTCTCAGCCACTGGATTATTTCCTTTTGTCTCAGAGCTCTCTTCGTTCTGCTCTTGTCTTGACCTGCCCAAATTGTAAGTCTTTGAAGCTTTTTGTATTGGGCTTCTTAGAGTAATTGTTTTAGAAAAAGAAAAAAGGATTAAAAAAAAAGGGCCCTCCTCAGAGATCTAATGGGCTATTGAAATGCTAAGAGACAAAGCAATTAGGGCCATTAAGGAAAGGTCCACAGGGCAGAGAGATCAGCTGCTCTTCGGGATTTGCATATGAGCCTCAGGGCCTGAGCTCTGCCCTTCCCCTTTCTATGTTCACCGGTACTCCAAAAATCCTCCGCTTTTATTTTGGAGTTTTTTGTGTTGTTTTTTTCTCTGCCTGTCTCCTCTCTGCTGGGCTGGCTGCTCTCAGATTCTCTGGTGTCTGGTCTCAGAAACTCTATGGTTGGAGTTTGGATCAGTAGAATGAGTTTCCGATAAGGGCTGCCACTGCAGTTCTCCCTCCTCCTTCCCGGAGCTGACAGCCCGTCCTCCCACGGGACTGAGCCTGGCAGGGAGGGGTGCGGGTCCCCTGGCCACAAAAACTTACAGATTTTGCTGATCTCAGCAGTTCCATGTTTTTATGAGTGTTGTATGAAGTATGCCCAAAGTCAGATTGCTCTGTGGTGTCCAGTCCACGCAGTTCCTTGCTTTCTACCTACTTTCCTGGAGGAGTAACTAAAACATACAGCTCACCAGTCCTCCATCTTGCCCTGCCTCAGGGCAGGTATTTTACTGGCAAAATCTCTCAGCATTTGTTTGTCTGTGAAGAATTTAAGCTCTCCCTCAAATTTGAAGGAGGGTTTTGCTGGATACAGTATTCTTGGTTGGAAGTTTTTCTCTCTGAGGATTTTAAATATGTCATGCCACTGCCTTCTCACCTGCATGTGGCCACTGAATAGTCACTACTTAATCTTATGTTGATTCATTTGTATCTGGTGAATTGGTTTTCTATTGCTGCTTTCAGAACTTGCTCCTTCTCTTCATTATTTGACAGTCTGATCAGAATATATCTTGGAGTGGGTTTAGTTGGATTTATTCCACGTTAAGTTCACTGTGCATTTATACTTTGTGTATTTATATTGTGTAGAAGGTTTGGGAAGTTTTCCCCAACAATTACTTTGAATAATCTTTCTAGACCTTTACCCTTCTCTTCCCTTTCTGGGACACCAATGAGTCTTAAATTCGGACATCTTTTTTTATCTATCATATCCCTGAGATCCATTTTGATTTTTTCAATTTTTTTCTCCATTCTTTCTTTTGTTCTTTCATTTTCTGTTCTCTGGTGTTCTGGTACACTGATTTGTTGTTCAACTTCCTCTAATCTTGTGTTATGACTATCCAGAGTCTTTTTAATTTGGCCAACCATTTCTTTTATTTCCATAAGATCTTCTATTGTTTTATTTACTCTTGCAGTGTCTTCTTATGCTCTTCTACAGTCTTTATGTCCTTTATATCCTGTGCCATGTTCTTCTTCATGTCCTTTATATCCTGTGTCATGCTCTCATTTTTTGACTGTAGTCCTTTGATTAATTGTGCCAAGTACTGTGTCTCCTCCAATCATTTGATTTGGGTGTTTGAGATTGGATTCTCCATATCATCTGGTCTTGGCTAATGCTTTAAGATTTTCTGTTGTTTTTGGCCTTTTGGCATTTGCTTTGCTTGATAGCTGTAATCTTCCAGGACCTCTGCTGAGGGAAGGCTGTGCTACATCACAAGTGTGCTCCTTCCCTCAAGGGAAGCCCTGGGCTGCCAGGTTGTGCAGGGGCATTCCTAGCCTGATGCAAAAATGGCTGAATGGGGTCTCTTAACCACCCCCCCCCTTTTTGCACAGCTCTGCCTCCCCAACTCCTGGACAACTAGCTGTGGTTGCACCCAAGGGCACTGTCCATGGTCAATATTGTGGCATGTGTGTGGTGCCATGGGAAGCCGGTTGCAAGGGGTGCAGATTCTTTCTCCTTTTGGCTCTCCCCTCTGGCCCTGAGACCATCAGCAGCATGTGTGGGGAGGGCTATTCTCCATGCCAGACAGTGAGGCATTGGCTACAGCCCACTCCTGCAGTGCTTCACTGTGTGGTTCTCACTGCCATATCTTCAGTGGCTCCCGGGTTTTGTTTTGTTTTTTTTCTTTAAAAAGAACTAGTCCATCTCAAAATGCCAACCCATAGTTTCCCCATACTGCAGCATGGCTGCGGGAATTTCAGCTGGCCTACTCACTCATTTCAGAATGCAGACTCCGGATTTCACCAAATGCACTGTCCCTGTGGTTTTAGCAGAACTTGTCCAGCCGTTGCATTGCTGGAAGTGGTATTCTGGGTCACTTTCTGGTTTTTATCTAGTATTTTTCATGGAAGTGCTTTTTTGCCCTGTCTCACCTAGCTGCCATCTTAGGTTCTCCTGGGATATAATCTTGTAATGTGCATTAGATTCAGTTTGCATATATATGGTTGGGGAGTTTTGTATCTGTATTCATAAGTAATATTAAGCCGTGATTTTATTTTCTTGTGATATTTTTATTTAGCTTTGGTATCAGTGATTCTGATCTCAGAATGAATTAGGGAGTTTACTCCTCCTGAGTATTTTGGAACAGTTTGAGCAGGATTTGTGTTAATTCTTTTATTATTATTATTTTTGAGCTCATATATGTCTTTAATTCATTCTGAAGATTGAATCATTCATTTAGTAAGATTTAAACTGAAGAAACATACACATTCTGTTGTTTGGGCCTTTAGAAATAATGGTAATCTCTTCTGCTCAAATCCATCCTAGAAAAATGAATAGTTAACTTTTAGATAATATAGTATAGTTTCTTTCTTCTTGGCTATTTTCAAGCATTTCTGAGAAAATAAGAGCTAGCAAAATTTAGATCCATCCACTCAGCAATGTATCTAATGATAGTGATATTAAAGATCAATTCCTAACAAAGCATGCTAGCTGCACTTGCTAAAATCGATCTCAAAATGTTCAAGAGGAAACAAAAAATCCTCCTTAAAAAAAACAAAGAGAAGATACTTACTTTATTCCTCATTCTTTATTTTTTTATTTTTAACTTAATTTATGAAAAAATTAAAAAACAACCAAAGAATAAAAAAAACTACATTTCAAAGAAAACCCAAACAGAGAAATCAGAAAAACAAATAACCTAAAATAACTTCATTGCTTCCAACATGTTCCTACCATATGTCCCCAAAATTAACAAACCATTGTTATTCCTGAGCATTCCCATAACATTAAGTTTACCCTCTGTAACTTACTACTCTTATTAGATTATCATCCCTCTTCACTATTTGCAGTCCATTCTAGGTCACCTACATTCTACAATATAAAACATTTATTTTACAGTTTTCACAGAGTTCACATTAGTGGTAACATACAGTATGTCTCTTTTTCTGCCTGACTTTCTTCACTCAACATTATGTCTTCAAGGTTCATCCATGTTGTCATGTTTCATGACCTTGTTCCTCCTTACTACCGTTAGTATTCCGTTATGTTATATACCACATTTTTTTATCCTCTGATCTGTTGAAGGACTTTTGGGTTGTTTCATCTCTTGGCAATTGTGAATATTGCTGCTGTTAACATCAGCATATTCATGTCTCTGCTTGCAGATCTTCTGGGTATATACTGAGAAGTGAAATTGCTAGATCAAAGAGAAACTTGATATCTAGTTTTCTATGGAAGTGCCAGACTGACTTCCAGAGTGGCTGAACTATACAGTTCAACCAACAATGAATAAGAGTTCCAATTTCTCCACATCCCCTCCAGCATTTGTAGTTTCCTGTTTGTTTAATGGCAGCCACTCTAATCGGTGTGAGATGGTATCTCATTGTGGTCTTAATTTGCATCTCTCTAATAGCTAGTGAAGCTGAGCATTTTTTCATGTGTTTCGTGGCCATTTATATTTCCCCTTCAGAGAGCAGTCTCTTCATACCTTTTGTCCATTTTATAATTGGGCCCTCTGTACTATTGTCATTGAGTTGTAGGATTTCTTTAAATATGCAAGATATCAGTCTTTTGTCAGATACATGGTTTCCAAAAATTATTTCCCATTGAGTTGACTGCCTCTTCAACTTTTTGAGAAATTCCTTTGAGGTACAGAAACTTCTAAGCTTGAGGAGTTCCCATCTATCTATTTCTTCTTTTGTTGCTTGTGCTTTGGGTTTAAGGTCTAAGAAGTGACCTCCTAATACAAGGTCTTAAAGATGTTTCCCTACATTATCTTCTAGGAGTTTTATGGTACTCTCTCTTTTTTTTTCATTATTTAAAGTAATTCATTTATGTAAAAGTAAAACTACAGTATGTTGCCATTATATACACAGCAGAATGGCTAGTGAGGAAACAAAAATGAAACTGACTGTACCAAGTTTCACAAGAACATTAAACCACTTTGACAGTCATACAATCCTAGATGTCATATAAATACTTTCACGGATTTTTGTAAACTCTGTCAGTATCTATTATAATTGAACATATGTGTAACCTCGACTCATCAATGCCTAGCTACATACTCAGTAGTTATGTGCACATAAATTTGATAAGAAATGAATGATTGTACTTAGCAGTAATATTTAAAATAATTAAACACTAGAAACATTAGCTTTTTTATTCATACAGACATAAAATTTTAATTTAGTTGCTAGATTCATGAAAGGTTTTACTGGTTCATTTTGTGAAAAGACCCTCTCTTCCCAGAACAAGACATGAAAATTTGTACATTCTGGAATATATTTGGGTGTGTTACACAAAATAAGATATATTCTTGATGATTTTAGAGTACTCCTAAAAATTGTTGTGACCTTGAAAAGATTGGTTGAAATAAAGGTTATGGAGAGTATCAAGTTAAATAATTACTATGTACCATTTGATTGTAAGTATAATTCAGAAACTGTAAGTATCCTAGTTTTGGTGGTTGGTATGTAGAAATGTGCATAAAATACTCATGTATGAAGACATTTTGACTTTCTTATCTGGGATTCAGATCCTGGTATAAATAAAATGCTCCTCCTACCATCTATGGGACATATATATATATATTTAAATTCAGGTTTATTGAGATACATTCACATACCATAAAATCATCCATGTTGTACATTCAACTCTTCACAGTACCATATAGCTGTTCATTTATCACCCCCCTCTCTTTTTCTACATTTTCCTTTTACCAGAAGGAATCAGAATAAGAAAAAAAATAAAAATAAAAAAGAACACCCAAATCACCTCCCCCAAACCTCCCTATTTTGCATTTAGGTTTTGTCCCCATTTTTCTACTCATCCTTCCATACGCTGGATAAAGGGAGTGTGATGCACAAGGTTTTCACAATCACACTGTCACCCCTTGTAAGCTACATTGTTATACAGTCATCTTCAAGAGTCAAGGCTACTGGATTGACTTTGGTAGTTTCAGGTATTTACTTCTAGCTATTCCAGTACATTTAAAATCTGAAAAGTGTTATCTATACAGTACATAAGAATGTCCCCCAGAGTGACCTCTTGACTCCATTTTATATCTCTCAGTCACTGAAGCTTTATTTCATTTCCTTTCACATCCTCCTTTTGGTCAAGAAGATGTTCTCAATCCCATGATGCTGGGTCCAGTTTCATCCCCAGGAGTCATATCCTGTGTTGCTAGGGAGATTTACACCCTTGGGAATCAGGTCCCTTGTAAGGGGGAGGGCAGTGAAATCACCAGCCAAGGTGGCTTAGTTAAAGAGAGAGGGCCATATCTGAACAACAAAGAGGCACTCAGGGGTATGGTACTGTCTCTTATATGGAGGTCTTTAATCCATTTTGAGTTAGTTTTTATGTAGGTTGTGAGTTAGGGTCCTCTTTCATTCATTAAATATGGA
The DNA here is from genome assembly GCF_015220235.1 of Choloepus didactylus. Taxonomy (NCBI): domain Eukaryota; kingdom Metazoa; phylum Chordata; class Mammalia; order Pilosa; family Megalonychidae; genus Choloepus; species Choloepus didactylus. The sequence goes on along the minus strand of NC_051335.1, from coordinate 42,672,663 downwards.
TATCCAGCTCTCCCAGCCTCATTTTTGAAGAGACTGTTATATCCTAGTTCATTGGTTTTGGGGGCCTTATCACTGATCAGTCAACCATAGATCTGGAGAATTCTATCTTTGAATTCTTAATTTGATTTCATTGATCTATGTATCTATCTTTATGCCAGTATTATGCTGTTTGGACTACTGTAGCTTTATAATAAAATTCAAAGTCAGGAAGTTTAAGTCCCTTCAGTTTTTATTTTTTAGAATTTTTTTTTAGCAATTTGAGGCATCTTTCCCTTCCAAATAAATCTGATAACTAGCTTTTCCATGTCTGAAAATTAGTTTATTGTAATTTTGATTGGAATTGCATTGAATCTGAAGATGAGTTTGGGAAGAAATTGGCATCTTAATGACATTTAGCCTTCCTATCCATGAACGTGAATATTTTTTCCATCTTTTTATATCCCCTTCTATTTCTTCTAGAAAGTTATGTGGTTTTCTCTGTAGAGGTCTTTTACATCCTTGGCTAAGTTTATTCCTAGGTACTTATTTCTTTTTTAGTTGCTTAGAATGGAATCTTTTTCTTGAGTGTCTGTTTTTAGGTAATTTCTGCTGTATAGGAACATTACTCACTTATGTGCATTAATCTTGTATCCTGCTACTTTGCTAAATTTGCTTATTAGCTCAAGTAGCTGTGTTGTTGATTTCCCAGGGTTTTCCAACTATAAGATCATACCATCTGCAAATAATGACAGATTTACTTTTTCCTTTCCAATTTGGATGCCTTTTGTTTCTTTGTTTTTTCAGATTGCCCTGGCTAACACTTCTAGCACAATGTTGAATAATAGAGGTGATAGTGGGCATCCTTGTTTTTATCCTGATATTGGAGGGAAGGCTTTCAGTCTCTCACCATTATGATGTTGACTGTGGGTTTTTCATATATGCCCTTTAGCATATTGAGGAAGTTTCCTTCAATTCCTAACTTTTGACGTGTTTTTATCAAAAGAGGATAATGAATTTTGTCAAATCCATCAACATTTTTTGAGATGATTATTTGATTTTTTCCTTTTGGTTTGTTAATGTGTTGTAATACATTGATTTTCTTATGTTGAATCATTTTGCATGCCTGGAATGAACCCAACTTGGTCATGGTGTATGATTTTTTAAAATGTGTTCTTGGATTTGATTTGTAAATATATTTTTGAGAATTTTTGTGTGTATTCATAAGGGAGATTGGCCTGCAGTTTTCCTTTCTTAGCCTCTTTACCTAGTTTTGGTATTAGACTGATGTTAGCTTCATGAAATGAGTTAGGTAGTGTTCCATTTTCTTCACTTTTTTGGAACAGTTTAAGATTGGTGTCAGTTCTTTTTGGAAAGTTTAGTAGACTTCCACTATTAAGCCATCTGGCTTGGGCATTTATTTGTGAGAAGACTTCTTATGACTGATTGGATCTCTTTTCTTGTGACTGGTTCCTTGAGGCCTTCTATTTCTTCTCTGGTCAGTCTTGGTTTTTCATGTGTTTCCAGGAAATTGTCAATTTCCTCTGCATTCACTACTTTGTTGATGTACAGTTGTTCTTAGTATCCCCATAATTTTTTTAAATGTCTTAGGGATCCACAGTAATGTTGCCTCTCTCATTTATTATTTTGTTTATTTGGGTCTTCTCTCTTTTTGATTTTGTCAGTCTAACTAGGGGCTTGTCAATCTTGTTGATCTTCACAAAGAACAAAAATTTGGTATTATTTATTCCCCTTTTTTTGTTCTATATGCCATTTATTTCTGCTTTAGTCCTTGTTTCTTTTTTCTACTTGGTTTAGGATTAGTTTGATGTTCATTTTCTAGCTACTTCAGTTGTTTCATTAATTCTTTGATTTTAACTCTTTATTCTCTTTCAATATATGCATTTAGAGCTATAAAATTCCTCCTCAATACCACATTTGCTGGATCCCCAAAATTTTGATACATTGTGCTCTCATTTTCATTAATCTCCAGATACGTAGCAATTTCTCTTGCTATTTCTTCTTTAACCCCATGATTGTTTAGTATTGTGTTGTTTAACCTCCATATATTTGTGAATGTTCTAAATCTTTGATGGTTATTGAATTCTTATTGTATTCCATTGTGATCAGAAAATTTACTTTGAAAAATTTCTGTCTTTTAAATCTATTGAGGCATGTTTTATGGCCTTGCATATGATCTATTCTGGAGACAGTTGAGTGGGTACTGGAGAAGGATGTGTATACTGGTGATTTGGGATTAATGTTCTATATATGTCTGTTAAGTCAAATTTATTCATCAGATTGTATAGGTTTTCAATTTCCTTATTCCTCTGTCTGAATGATTAATCTATAGGAGAAAGTGATGTATTGAAGTCTCCTGCAATTACTGTGGAAGCATCTATTTCTTCCTTCAGTTTTCCCAATGTTTGCCTCATGTATTTTATGGCATTTTGATTGGGTATATAAACACTTATGATTGTTATTTCTTCTTTTTGAATTGCCCCTTTTATTAGTATGTAGTGGCCTTCTTTGTCTCTCATAACATCCTTGCATTTAAAGTCTACTGTATCTGAGATTAATATTGTTACTCCTGCTTTCTTTTGGCTGTACCTTGCATAAAAGGTTTTTTCCATCCTTTCACTTTCAATTTCTTTGTGTCTTTGGGTGTAAGATGAGTTCTATTGCAAGCAACATATTGATGGTATATATTTGTTAATCCATTCTGCCAATCTATTTTTTTAATTGGGGAGTACAATATGTTCTCATTCAATATTATTACTTTGAAGGGAGTTCTTCAACCAGCCATCATATCCTTTGGTTTTATTTGTCAGATATATTTCCTCCCTCATTCTCTTTATTTCCTTTAACATCCACTTACTAAAAGTCTTTAGTTTTTTGCCCTTCTCCAGACCTCTTTCTTTTTTCTTTGCTATAAGGGCTCCCTTTAGTATTTCTTGTAGGGCAGGTCTCTTGTTGGCAGATTCTCTGAGCATTTGTGAAAATTCTAAACTCTCCTTAAAAATTGACTGAGAGATTTGCTGGATAAAAATTTCTTTGTTGACAATTTTTCTCTTTCAGAACTTTAAACATGTCATACCACTTCCTTCTTGCCTCCATGGTGGCCACTGAGTAATCACTTCTTAGTTTTATGATGTTTCCCTTGTATGTGGTGAATTGATTCTTTCTTGATGCTTTCAAAACTTTTTCCTTCTATTCAACATTTGACAATCTGATCAGAATATGTCTCAGAGTGGGTTTATTTGCATTTATTCTGGTTGGAGTTCATTGGGTATCCATGATTTGCATATATTTATCATTTAGAAGAATTGGGAAAATTCCCCCAATACTGTCTTTGAATACTTTTCTTTGACCTTTACTCTTCTCTTCCCCTTCTGCAACACCATTGATTCTTATATTTGCATACTTCATGTTGTCAATCAATTCCCTGAGATCTATTTCATATGTTTTACTTTTGTTGTATTCATTCTTTTATGCTTTCACTCTCCAAAATAGTATCTTCAATTTTTCTTACTTGTTCTTTGACTTCATCCAATCTACTACTATGTGTTTCCAGAATATTTTTAATTTGATCAAGTTTCTTTTATTTCCATAAGTTCCTCTATTTTTTATTTAGTCTTGCAAATTCTTCTTTATGCTCTTCTATGGTCTTCTTGATGTCCTTTGTATCTTCAGCCATGATATTGGTGTTTGTGATTACTTCTTTGATTAATTGTTCCAAGTTTTGTGTCTCCTGCCTGGATCAGTGCTGAAAATTGAAAACACCTGTTTTTTTTTTTGTTGTTTTTGTTTTTGTTTTTTTTTGATTTGGGCATTTGGGTTATCTGTATCTTCTGTTCTCTTCATATGCTTTAAAAATTTTCTGCTGTTTTTGGCTTCTTGGCATGTGCTTATCTTGATAGGATTCTTTTAGGATATGCACACTTATTTGAACAGTTGTCTATAATTTGACTGAACTACAGCTTGATGAAGTATAGTTTCCCTGACCTACAAGAAGATGTCCTTCATTAGCATTTTCAGCTATAAATCTCCCTGAACACTGGCCTTACTCTCAAGCCAGTTCCCCCCAGCTTCATCTATGCAGTGAGTGGGTGTCCAAACCTTGTGGAGGTCCAACCAGTGCACCATAATATTTGTTTTAATGTTTGGTAAAATTCACCTGTTAAGCCATCTGTTCCTGGACTATTTGTTGGGAGGATTTTGATTACTGATTCAATCTCTTCACTTGTTTTTCTTGCATAGATGTCTTCTGTTTCTCCCTGAGTTTGTTTAGGTAGTTTGTACATATGTCGGAATTTGTCCATTTTATCTCAGTTATCTAATTTGTTGGCATAGAGTTATTCATAGTATCCTCTTATAATCTTTTTATTTCTGTGGAGTTGGCAATAGCATACCCTCTTTCATTTCTGATTTTAGTTGTGTTCTTGTTCTTTGCCTTCTGGCTTATGGCTTTTTGATTTAATTGATCTTTTCAAGTCATCATCTTTTGAATTCACTGATCCCATCTCTCTCTCTCTGTCCCTCTCTCTTTTCTATCTTATTTTTCTTTGCTCTAATCTTGGTTATTTCCTTCCTTTTGTTCACTTAAGATTAGGATATTGATTTTAGATGATGTTTTTCTAACATTAGCATTTTCAGCTATAAATCTCCCTGAACACTGTATTTGCTGCATCCCATAAAATTTGATTGTTGTCGCTTTTGTTTTCCTTTATCTCAGTATTTCCTAATTTCTTTTGTGATTTGTTCTTTGGCTCATTGGTTATTTTAAGACTGTATTGTTTATTTCCACATATTTATGAATTTTCCTGTTCAATCCTGTGGTACTGAATTCTAGGTTCTTTCCATTGAAGTCAAAGAAGGCTATTTCTATTATTTCTATTGTTAACTTTGTTGAAACTTGTTTTGAGCCAAACTATGCTCAATTTTAGTTAATGATCCATGTGTACCAGAGGAAAAATGTACATTGTGCCATTAAGTGTTCTATATGACAATTAGGTCTAGTTGTTTTATACTCTTCCATTTCCTTACTGATTTTCTATCTAGATGTTCCCTCCATTATTGAAATTGACATATTAGAGTCTCCTACTATTACTCTGTAATTGTTTGTTTCTTCCTTCAAATCTGTCAATATTTGCTTCATATATTTTGGGGGCTGTACTGTTAAGTACATATTTTTTATAATTATTATATCTTCTTGTTTTATTTACCCTTTAATCAGTGTATAGTTGTCCTTCTCTATCCCTTATAACAGGTTTTAACTTTAAATTGATTTTATCTGATTTTAGTATAGCCATTCCAGCTCTTTTGTTTACTCTTTGCATGTATATTTACCTGAAGTATAAGTTTCTCTGAAGATGTGACCCTGCAGGTTGTCAAACTTTCCCATGAGGCCTCTAGACTGTGCTTTTCCTACCCTGTTCAACAGGTGGTGCTTGTCAGCCTACAGCTTCCCATCAGTATAAAGAGGTGTGGTGCCTTTAATTCTCCATGGACCCTTTCCCTACCAGGGACTGAGTGTGAGCCAGAAGCCAAGTATAAACTCTTGCTGTTTCTTTTTTTACCCCCAAGTATCTGAATTCTCTAACTGAGGACAGCCACTTAAGCTAGGCCCCAACATACCCATTATTTTTAGACAAGATAAGCACTTAGGGAATTATCTCCTTCATTTCAGTTTTTCCTTTGTTTAACTCCACCCTGCCTGGATCAGTGCTGTAAATTGAAAACACCTAAGGATTTCTCTAATGAGCTGCTTAGAATGAGAGAAAGTAAAGAAGAAAGAAAGAAATCACTTTTTTAGAGCCAACTCTGATTTACCCGGTTTCACCAGTAAAGAGCTGGTTTTGGTACCCAATTCTTTGTGCCCCTTTTCTTGACACAGCAATTCTCTAGCATTCTGAGCTCAGCTGACTCTAAAAGCCTCTGTTTTTATTTATTTATTTTTCCATCAGTCCCACCTCCTCTCTTGCAGGAGAGACCTTGGGGTTCCTTTTCTGCTTGGCCTGGGTTTATCAATGCTGGTAGATTTTATTCAGTAGTACAAATTTTAAAATTAAAACTGCAATTGGAGCTTTGTTGAACTGTTTTCCCTTCCTCCTACTAGACTGCTTTTTCCCATGGGGAAGTATTTTGGCTCAGTCTGCTGTGCCAGTGCAGAAGGGGTGCCAGCTCTACAGTTTGAGGAGCTTTACTTACAGTACTGTGCTGTCATCTCAGCTGTTCTACCACTTCCATACTGGTATATGATGTGTGTCTGGTTACATATGTCCCCAAGCAGTTGTTCCAGACTATTTACTAATTCCTGGCTGTACTAATTCCTGGCTGTTTACTAATTGCTCTATGGGATTAAATTCCACACCTGCTTATGTCACCATCTTGTCCCACCTCTGATTGTTTCTTATGTTCTCTCTTGCTCCTTTGTATGCTACTTTTTATGGGTCTTATTTCCTCTTTCTTGTAATCTTTTGTAGTATACTGTTCTAGTTTGCTAATACTGCCTTTCCACAAGACACAAGAAATGGATTGGCTTTTATAAAGGGGTTTTATTTGGTTACTGTCTTAAGGCCATAAAGTGTCCAAATAACCTGTCAACATTGGATAACTTCACTGAAGGATGGCCAATGGAGTCCAGAAAATCTCTGTTAGCTGGGAAGACATGTAACTGGTGTCTTCTCCAGAGCTGTGGTTTCAAAATGGCTTTCTCCCAGGACATTCCTCTCTAGGCTGCAGCTCCTCAAAAATGTCACTCTTAGTTGCTCTTGGGGCATTTATCCTCTCTTGGCTTCCGCAGAGCAAAAGTCTGCTTTTCAAGAATATCTCTGTAAACTGAAGCTCCCCTTTCAGCTCCTAAGCATTCTTCAAAGTGTCCCTCTTGGCTGTAGCAAGCTCACTCCTATCAGAGCTTATATAGTGCTCTGGTAAACTAATCAAGGCCCATGCTGAATGGGTGGGGCCACACCCCCATGGAAATTATATAGCAGAGTTATCACCTACAGTTGGGTGGGTCACATCTCCATGGAAACACTCAAAGAATTACAATCTAATCAACTCTAATATGTCTGCCCACACAAAATTACATAAAAGGTAATGGTATTTTGGGGGACATAATACATTCATACTGGCACAAAAACCATATATTTTAATATTTTAATGTGTTAACTCTGCAATTTAACCCCTGAACTGTCTATTCCTTAAGTTTGTATCTAGCCTGTGATATGATAGAAGTTGCCTTAAATGTCTGGAGCTAACAAGACAAAGAAATGCAAAAAAAATCTTTCACAGTTTTTATAAATTGACTCTTTGTTTACCAGTGCTACAATTCTTAGTTAGCCCTCCTAACATTAGCCTGAATAACTGTATTAGGTGAAAGTGTAGGGTCCTCTCTGGTCTCTTCTGAGCATTTTTCTTGTCCTGTACATCCACTGGTATCCTTAGGAATTTCCCCATTTATACAGATCCAAATGTCCCCTCTTCTCCCAATGAAATCATATATCCTCACAGCCCAGAACAATATATTGTTTATCTTAAAGCCAAAAATCTTTTGTGTGCGTGGCAAATTCTGCGAATGCAAGTCAGAAATATATTTCCTGGCTTAATCTTTTAGACTGCAGGCAGATAAACTGATACAAACATACATATGGCCAAGTATATGTATGGAAATTACTTCTGTCCTCTGGAACCAGACTAGGATCCATTCAGAGTGCTGGGTCCATGTTTAACTGGAAAGGGAGCAAGCAAGCCTGCAATGGTGTCATGAGGTCTCCTACTGCTTTTAAGAATGCTTTTACTCATTTCAATGCAACCCTTTAACTGATTCCTGGAGCCCAGAGAATTGTCTGCAAATTTGGCTAGTTGTTTATAGATTCTGTCTCGGGACAGAACCCTGGAGAGTCTGTGAAATTAGAGAGGTCTCCTCCAAGTAGTTCCTTCTAAAAAGTACTTCTAAAGTTGAAGAGTAATTAACACAGAGTAACAAATTAACTTGTTTTAGAAAAATTGATAGATTTTCTATTGTGCACATGCTATCTAGAGAGGACATATAGTTTTCCAAAACTGACAAAATCAAATGCCATTGGGGATATGAAAAGGAACTCTCAATAAATGGGAATGAAAGATGCTAATGGGAATGCAAGATAGTACTGCCTCTGAAAAACAGTTGGTAGTTTCATACAAATCCAAATATTAACCTATAATAAGATCAAGCAATAATATTCCTAGGTATTTAGCCAATATCTAGATTAAAACTTTCATCCACAAAAATTCCTGAACACAAATGCAGAAAATTATAAGCAACCAAGATGTTTTTCCATATGAACAGAAAAAACTGATATCTCCATACAATATGATAATATTCAATCCTAAAAACAAATGCACTACCAAGTCACAAAAAGACTTGGAAGAAGCATAAATACATGTTGCTAAGTCTGAAGTAGTTACAGAATATTGATATTAACTATGTGAAATTCTGAAAAATGAAAAACAATATAAATACAGTAAAAGACTGATAGTTCCCAGGAGATTGAGAATGAGGCAAGATGGATAAATCAATAAGGCACAAGGGATTTTTTCAGTAATTAAACAATTCTGTAAAGCGTAGCAATGGTGGATACATGGCATTAGACATTTGCCAAAGCCTACAGAACTGTACAACACAAAGATTGAACCATAATGTAAATCTGAGATATAATTTATCAGTGTATCAATATTGGTTTATTAATTGCAACAAATGTACAATACTGCATGATGATAAAACTGATTAAATTAAGACTTGTACTAGCTTGAAGCTGAAAAGGCCATATTTTGGTTGTTCTTTTTCGGCAAAGGATTTTTTATTTTCATTAAACTTGAAAACTTAATTTTGAGGCACAGTCCCTACAATAAAATAGGTTTTCCTATTAATTAGTATAAATGTAATGCATGCTCATGGGAAGAATCAAAATAATAAGGGTATAAAATGTAAAGCAAAGCCCCCATTTCTGTTTACCAGAGGTGAAATGTTAATGGTTTCTTGGGGCTAATAATTTCTTTTAATGCATTTTTAATGGTAAACTGTTATCTACACACACACACACACACACACACACACACACACACACACACACACATGACTTTCAAAAGAAAGATACAAGTAGTTAGGGAGCAAGGAATGTCATGGGTCAAAGTTCCACAATTTCAGTGATTTCCATTATTGTAAAATATACATACAGAGTGTTAACTTTCCATGTGCAGCTCAACAAGCAGTTATATAGGTAAAGTCAACAATTGTGATGGATTACATTTCCACAGTATAACTTCTTTCCTTATTATGAAATACAGAGTATATTAAGAAAGGTAAAGACTTTCAAAGCACAATTCAACAAGTAGCTGTACAGCAAATTTCAAAGAATCTTATACATTAGAGCTTCACCATGTCATTTATCTACTACCACTATTCTAACAACCCAGCATCTAATATATAGCTTCAGTATTCATAGGCCTTTATTAAATCTTAACTTGTTTGTTGCTACCCTTTGCACTTACTTAATCTTTCCCCACCTTCAGGGGTGTCTAGGCAGTTGCCACTCCAAATTGTTGAAATGGGGTATCAATAGTATGGGGAAAGGGGCTCCATCTGATTGCTATTCTTAAAGAGGCTGTTGCCTCTGGATTTTAGGAATTGTCTGCATAGGAACACTCTGGTGGATTTAAGTTTCTGAGATATAAAACTTAGTGAGTTAATCTTTTATAGAATCTCAGGTAGAGACCTAGGTATTTGGAGACTACATTTGGTAAGGGCATGGCATACTGTAAGGCTGTGTTCATTTTTTAAATTGTAGAGTATAGCATATATACATAAAATGGTGACTTTCCAAGTGCAATTAAGCAAGTAGAAAGCATATTTCAAAGAATATTTTAATTACAATTCCACACCTTTGCTATTTCCTTATTATGAAATACAACATATATACAAAAAGATAATATCTTTCAAAGTATGATTCAACAAGAAGATATATAGGAAATTTCTAAAGTTATTATGAGTTATAGGACCATAGTTTCAGTTATTTCCTTATTGTGAAATATAACATATATCCAAAATGTATAGCTTTCAAATGACAATTTAACAAGTAACTATAGAACAGATTTCAAAGGATGCTGTGGGTTACAGATCCACCATTTCAATTTTTTTCTTTCAATTATTCTAATACCCTAAAAACTTTGTTAAAGAAAATTATATAAAGATTCAGTATTTGTAGTCCTTTGTTAACTTCTATCTTGTCTGCTTCTATCCCTTCTTCCAGTTTAATCACTTTCAAAATCTTCAGGGATGTTTAGGCAGTCACCACCCTAACCTGTTGAAAAGGGATGTCAACTTTATAAGCAAAAGGGAAACATCTGGTTGATGTTCTTGAAAAGGTTATTGCCTCTGGGTTTTGGGAATAAGCTGGCATAGGAGCACTCAGAAGGATTTAAGTTTCTGACAAATAAACTTAGTGAAGCTTTTATAGAGTCTCAGATAGGGATTCAGGTATTCTTTAAGCTTTGTAGGACTACTTCAATTGGGTTTATCATATCGTGCCATTTGGCATGTATAGGTGAAGCTTGCATAGGAGTAACCCCAAGGACAACCTCTTGACTCTATTTGAATTGTTTCATCCACTAAAACCTTATTTTGTTGCCTTTCATTACCTTCTTTGGTCAAAAAGTCACTCTTAATCCCTTGATGTGAGGGTCAGGCTCAATTCCTTGAATCCATGTCCCATATCTTCAGGAAGTTTCATTCACCTTGGTGGTCCCATCCCACATTTTGGGGAAGACGATGAATTTATTTTCAGAGTTAGGCTTAGAGAGAGAAAGTCCACATTTGAGCAACAAAAGAGGTTCTCTTGAGGTAACTCCTGGGCATAATTACAGGTGAGCACAGCTTCCTCTTTACAGCAGTAAGTTTAACCCAAGTGAGAGTCAATGTTGAGAGCTTGACTTGTAAAGTAGGAGGCCCCTAAATTCACACAGCCTATATTATATCCATGATAATCCATCCATATCTCACATTATCATCACTCAGCATACAATCCTCATCACTCTCATTTTAAACAATTCTTATGACCCAAAACATCTTGTAGCTCTTCTCAGCCCTTATTTATTTGTCTCTAGTGTTTGTGTAATTGGGACATTGATCATAGTCCCTAGTATGCATTGTATAGATTTTTCCCATATACCATTTTACTTTGTTGTCAACTCTGTGCTAATGTCATACCCTAGAAGTATACCATGCCAGAATCTCTCTATATTCGTGGTGTTGATCTGAGGGTAACATGCCTTTACACAACCCCTTTTACTATTCATCTTCAACACAACTCTGATACTTATAATTTTTCTACTCATCTATCCATTTACTGGATAAAGGGAGTGTGATTCACAAGGATTTCACAATCACACTGTCACCCCTTTTATTCTCCATTGTTATACAAGCATCTTCAAGAGTCAAGACTACAGGGTTGGAGTTTGGTAGTTTCAGGTATTTCCTTCTAGTGTTATCTGTATAGTGCATAAGAATGTCCACAGGGTGACCTCTCAACTCCATTTGAGATCTCTCAGCCATTGAAGCTGTATTTTGTTTCATTTTGCATTGCCCTTTTGGTCAAGAAGATGCTCTCAATCCCATGATGCCAGGTCTGGATTCATCTCTAGGAGTCATATCCTGCATTGCCAGGGAGATTTACCACCTTGGGAGTCAGGTCCCACATGGGGAGGCAGTGAGATCACCTGCCAAGGTGGCTTAGTTAAAGAAAGAGGGCCACATCTGAGCAAAAAAAAAAAAAAAAAAGCACTTAGGGGAAGACCTAAAGGCACAGTTGTAAGCAGGTTTAGCCTCTTCTTTGCAGTAAGAAACTTCATAGGGGCAAGCCCCAAGACAGAGAGCTCAGCATGTAACAAAGCCGTCAGTCCCCAGTGTTTGTGAGAACATCAGCAACAATCCAGAAGAGGAAGTCCAACACCTCCACAATCTCCCTAGTTCCTGAGAGGAGACCTGAATATATATTTTTATTCTCCACCCAAATTAATTTAGATGTGTTGCTATTTCACTCTACCCTATACAGACCTGATATGTCTCACTTCCTATTCAAAGTTCTATGTAATTGTGATGTTTGAACAAATTGTGGAAGTTATGTTGTTTTGAAAATATAGATCCTACACCAAATAAATATTTCTTTCCTTGTTCTCACATGGAAGTTAAAGTTTTTTGTTATGTTGAAAATGTAATTTTAATAGATAATTCTTCATCTTACATAGGAGCACAATAAAATACACCACATTCTGAAGAAACTCCAGAAGTTACGAGAGTAATAGTGGGGTAAATTCAAATTGGCTACAATATCCATTACCTTAAATTGCAAGAGGCAAAGGTTCCAACATTTACATACTTATGACTGGCTACATTATGACTTAAAAATAACAAGAATCAGGAATCAGATGCAGGGGGTTGAGAAAGTACGATTGCAGGGGGTAGAGAGAAACTGCCAATGAAGAAAAAAATTACTGAATAGCAAATTAAAGAATAAAAGAGCTCCCATGGCAAATACTGTAAGGATGAAAGCAAGAATCATTAGCTGAGGATTGATGTTCTCAAAGATTAAAAGAAACCTTTTCTAATGACATTAACAAACTGCTTGAGATTTGCTCATCAGGTCTTTACATAAGCAAGACTAACAAATGCTTCAGCAAACCTCAAATGATTATCACATCATTGTTTCTTTAATAACACACGCCAGTGGTCACATATGAAGTTTTCAACCAAGAATTAAGAAAAAGGTCATAACCCAATTAAAAGAGTATGGCCAACATGTGAAAGTCCTACATATTGATCACAACTGCTTCTTTGCTGTGACTCTCCTGTACAGTAATTTTCAAACATTGTGGCAAGACACCAATGATCTAACTATAATCATAAAGGTAAGTACATTTACTTTAAATTTCTAGGAGTAAAGAAATGGAGATACTGATGCTTTATGCATGCTCAGGCCAAGTTGATAAATACTCCATTCAGTAACAGCTTAACACAAATTTGCATCAGGGGAAAGGAACTGGCAAAATCCACCTCTTGCCATTTAATTTGTCAGATGGTGAAGACCAAAACAGAATGTTCCATCAGAGTTTTAATTTTTAAATACGATTGTCACATTGGGAAAACGAAAATAAACACAGTAAAATAAACTGTACAACAGCAAAGTAGAATAACAAAAAATATTTTACTAAAACATAAGATTTACAGAAGTTTCCAGACAAGCCATACAAAATGGTCACAAGCTTCTTTTTTGAAGGGAGGATTCTACACTTGACAGCAAAGTCACAATGTTATTAGTGAGGGCTGTGATGTTTGTTTAATGTTCCTATTTTCATTCAAACAATCAAGCTTGTCCATCTACAGCGTCTAAATAAAGTTAGACTTGGCTAGAGGGTATATTCTAAAGAACCGGTTAGCTGCTTTTAACCAATGCATTTAATTAGATCACCATAAAAGGGGGGGGGGGGGAGAAGCTCATAAAATTAAAATTAAACTACCTCCCTCCTCAAAAATAAAAATAAAATAAAGAAAAACACCCACACCCCTGCAGCTAACCCTGACAACTACCTTCATTCACAGTGCTTTATACTTAAACCATGATGGGGAAAATGAATAAAAGCAGGAGAGGGGCCACTGCTTTTAAACGTTTCACAACAATCCAGATGATACTTCTAGCCTCTGCTCATGCTTTACAACAGTGAATCAGGACAAGACATAGATTTGCTAATGTGCATTTACTCACCAAAGGACTGAAGATGTCTGGGCTTTTATTCTGTAATGTTTCTAAGACTGTGTCCATTAAATGCAAACAAAAAAGGAAGAAGTCTTGGCAGAACAGGAGAAGTGGTGCATACTTGATGATCAGATCGATTTAAATATTATTCATGGCATATAGCCTAGTCCATGCTCTAGCTGTTTCTATGGCTTGGGCTTCGTTGGTCTTCCACTGCTCCGCTACATCATTTGCTAATGGATCATCTGGATTGGGAGCACTTAACAAAGCCTGGATCGATAGCAGAACTGTGTGGATCTGCAGTGCTGGGGACCACTTATCTTTCAAAATATCTAAACATATTCTTCCCAACTTGTCTACATTAGGGTGATATATTTTGGTCATGAAACATACTTTAGGGGCTGCCATTGGGTATTCTTCAGGAAGGAATAGTTCAAGTTTAAAAGTCCCTCCCTCAAAGGGGGAATCCTGGGGGCCAGCAATGACCACATGAAAATAACGGGCGTTGCTTTCATCTGGTTCTGCTTTAATACCAGGAACAGGTTCTGCCAGCAAATGCTGGGTTTCCTTGATAATCCTGCGGAGCAGCCCGGCCATCTTGTCAGAACCCCAGTTCAGCCTCTTGGAAGTTAGAGTTTTAACAGCCATTTCAACCTTTACCCTTTGGCCCCATTTGCCCTAGTCTTAAACAGATCTGCTTCATTCATATCTCTAATTGAAGTCTGGGCTCTTTTTCAGCTATATTTTTAATCAGTTGCTGTATGCATTAATACTGACATAACTGCTGAGTTCTAGCTCTGTTTCAGGTGTCACACAGATACCTAATGTTCCAAACACCAGGGGATAAATATCTCAGAGTCTGGAGATAGCCATTACAATTCAAGAATAGATGTGACTGCTGTAAGAGCTTACAATCTAGGGATGATTACAATAATCATTTACCTGTTAGGCTGTGCTCTAAGATTCAATTCTGATTTTACACATTGTAGTTAGTCCCTATTAGTGAGGTATTATAGTGTTTGCCTTTGTTTCTGGTGTACTTCACTCACAATGCTGCGTACAGGATCCATTCACCTCATTTTGTGTCTCACGGCTTCATTCCTTCTCATAGTTGCTCAATATTCCATTATATGTGTGTACACCACAGTTCACCATTCTGTTCCTCAGTCAGTGTACCCTTAGACCACCTTCACCCATTGCAAATCATGAGTACTGCCTCCATAAACACCAGTGTGCATCATATCTTTGCTCTCAGATCTTCCAAGCATATATCCCATAATGAGTCTGCAGGACCTTATGGCCCCCATGTACTTAACTTCTTGTGCAGCCACCACAGTGACCTCCAGAAAGGCTATGCCATTCTGCCTCCTCAACTCCTCATCAATGATAAATAGATACATCCCTCTCTCCATGTTTTCTCCAGTACTTTTATCCCTATTTATATATTTCCTACAATTTTATAGAGATATATTCACATAACATACAATTATCCACAGTGCACAATCAGTTGTTTACAGTATTATCATACAGTTGTACATTTATCACCACAGTCAGCACTTGAACATATTGATTACAATGAAAAATTTTTTTGGTGAGTAACAAAAAAGATAATAACAGAAAAATAAAGTGTCATACAATACAATATATTAGTTAAGACAGAAACAACACCACTACCAAGAATCCCACATCCCTCCCTTATATCCCCATCTCATACACATTTAACTTTGGTATATTGCCTTTGTTACAGTTAATGGAAGCATATTAAAATGTTACTGTTGACCATAGACTTTAGTTTGCTTTGATTGTGTTTTTTTCCCAAGTATTATCTCTTTTTCAAAACTGCGTGGTTGACATTCACTTGTTCCCCACATGTGAGAATATTTTTATATTTGTATACTTAGTAACAGTCATTGGCCACTCCAGTTTTTGCCAAGTTATATTGTCGCAGTCTTCATCATCTATCTTTACCTCTGGTGTCATACACTCCCCTATCCCACCTCTTTCAGCCTTACTCACAGACATCTTTGTTGTACTTACAATATTGTGCTACCATCACACAGTATTATGCTATCTATTTCTGGATCTATGCAATCAATCCTGCTAAACATTCTGTAGTTCTTCAGCATCAAATGCCTGTTCTCTACCCTATTTCTACCTCCTGGTAGCCTGTGTTATGACCTTTTAACTCTCAAAGTTTTCTCACTAATGTTAGTTCATATTAGAAAGACCATACAGTATTTGTCCTTTTGTTCTTGGCTAACCTCACTCAACATTATGTCCCCAAGTTTCATCCATGTTACTATATGTCCCATGTCTTTGTTCCATCTTACAGCTCCATAATATTCAATCATGTGTATATACCACAGTTTGTTTATCCACTCATCTGTTGATGAACATTTGGACTGCTTCCATCTCTTGTCAATTGTGAATAATGCCACAATAAGCATTGTATTACAAATGCCCATTTGTGTCTTAACTTTCAGTTCCTTTGAGTATATACCTAGAAATGGAATAGGTGGGTCATATGGCAGATCTATACTTAGCTTCCCAAGGAATCTACACACTGTCTTCCACAGTGATTACACCATTCTACATTCCCACCAGCAATGAATAATTGTGCTTCTTTCTCCACATCCTCTCTAGCAATTGTAATTTACTGTTTTTGAGTAATGGCCAGTTTGGTAGGTGTGAGATGATATCTCATTGTGGTTTAGATTTGCATTTTCTTACAGCCAGTGTAGTTGAGCATTTTTTCATGTTTTTGAGCCATTTCTAATTCCTTTTCAGAAAAAATGTCTGTCCATGTCTTTTGCCCATTTTTTTAGTTGGGTTGTTTGTCCCTCTGTTTTTGAGTTGTATGATTGTTTTATATATTCAGGATATTAAGCACTTATCTGATATGTGGTCTCCAAATATTGTCTCCCATTGTGTATGCTGCCTTTTTACTTTTTTAGCGAAGTTCTTTTTTGTACAAAAGTTTTTGATTTTGAGGAGATCCGGTTTGTCTGTTTGTTCTTTGGTTGCTTGCACTATGTGTGTAAGGTCTAGAAAACCACCTCCTATCACAATATCTTTAACATATCATCCTACATTTTCTTCTAAGAGTCTTATGGTCTTAGTGCTTATGTTTAGGTCTTTACTGTACTTGGAGTGAATTTTTGTATGAGGTATGAGGAAAGAGTCCTCTTTCATTTTTTTGGAAATGGATATTCAGTTTTCCAAACACCATTTATTGAAGAGGCTGCTCTGTCCCGGTTGCTTTGGCTTGGCTGCTTTATCAAAGTACAATTGTCCACAGATGCAAGAATCTATTTCTGAACATCCAATTCAATTCCATTGTTTCCTGTCTCTGTGCTTATGCCAGTATCATGCTGTTTTGAGCACTGCAGCTTTGTAATATGCTTCAAAGTCAGGTAGTGTGTGAGACATCCCACTTCATTCCTCTTTCTCAAGATATTTTTGGCTATTCAGGGCACATTGCCCTTCCAAATAAATTTGGTTATTTGTTTTTCAATTTCTGTTAAGTAAGTTGTTGGAATTTTAATTGGAATTGCATTGAATCTATAAGTCAGCTTAGGTAGAGTTGATATCTTAATTATATGTAGTGTTCCAATCCATGAATGTGGTTATGTTCCTCCATTTTTTAAGGTCCTGTTTGATTTCTTTTAGCAGTTTCTTGTAGTTTTATTTGTATAAGTCTTTTATGGCTTTGGTTAAGTTTATTCCTAAGTACTTGATTCTTTTGGTTGCTATTGTAAATGGATTTTAAAAATTTTTTTTCCTCTTTTTGCATATTATTTGTTATAAGAACATTACAAAAATGTCCATTTCATGTAAGTTTTTGAGTGTATTAGCATATAGTTGCTCATTGTATCTTCTCATTATCTCCATTATTTCTGCAGGTCAGTAGTTATGTTTGCTTTCCCATTTCTGAATGCATTTATTTATTTATTTGCATCTGTGCTCACTCCCCGCCCCCCTCCCCCTTTTTCCCCTTAGCCTAGCTAGGGGTTCATCAATTTTGTTGATTTTCTCAAAGAACCAACTTCTGGTTTGGTTGATTCTCTCTCTTGTTTTCCTGTTCTCAGTTTCACTTTTGTATATTGATCTTGTAGCCTGCCACTTTGCTGTATTAATTGATTAGCTCTCAGAGCTTTGGTATAGATTTTTCTGGATTTTCTACATATAGAATCATGTCATCTGCAAACAGTGAAAAGTTTTCTTCTTCTTCTTCAATTTGGATGCCTTTTATTTCTTTTTTCTTGCCTAATTGTTGTAGCTAGAACTAAACAGCACAATGCTGAATAACAGTTGTGACAGTGGGCATCCCTGTCTTGTTCCTGATCTTAGACGGAGAGCTTTCAGTCTCTCTCCATTGAGTATGATGTTAGCTGTGGGTTTTTCATATATTGCCTTTATCATATTGAGAAAGTTCCCTTCTATTCCTATCCTTTGAAGTGTTTTCATCAAGAAAAGATGCCAATTTTGTCAAATGCCTTTTCTGCATCTATTGAAATGATCATGTTCTTTTGCTTTGATTGACTGATGTGGCGTATTGCATCAATTGATTTTCCTGTGTTGAACCAACCTTGCATACCTGGAATAAGCCCCACTTGGTTGTGGTGTATAATTCTTTTAATACGCTGCTAGATTCTATTTGTGAGTATTTGGTTGAGGATTTTTTGCATCTATATTCATCAAAGAGATTGTTCTATAATTTTTTTGTAATATCTTTGTCTGATTTTGGTATTAGGGTGATATTGGCTTCAAAGAATGTGTCATGTAGCTTCCCTCCTATTCAATTTTTTTAAAGAGTTTGAGCAGGATTGGTATTAATTCTTTCTTGAATACTTGGTAGTGTTCATATATGAACCCATATGGTCCTGGACTTTTCTTTTTTTGAGGAGATTTTTGATGACTGATTCAATCTCTTTGCTTGTGATTGGTTTGTTGAGGTCCTCTATTTCTTCTTGGGTCAAGGTTGGTTGTTTATGCATTTCTAGGGAGTTGTCCATTTCATGTAATTTGCCCAGTTTATTAGCATATAGTTGCTCATAATATCTTCTCATTATCTCCTTTATATCTGCAGGTTCAGTAGTTACATTTCCTTTCCCATTTCTGGTTGCATTTATTTACATCCACTTTTTTTTTTTTTTGTTAGCCTAGCTAGGGGTTCACCAATTATTTGATTTAGTCAAAGAACATGTCTGGTTTTGTTGATTCTCTCTATTGTTTCCCTGTTCTCAGTTTCATTTATTTGTGCTCTGATCTTTGTTATTTCTTTCCTTCCTTTTCCTTTGCAGTTCATTTACTGTTCTTTCTCTAGTTCCTCTAGATGGACAGTCAATTCCACAATTTTTTGCTCTCTCTTCTCTTTTAATGTAGGCATTTAGGGCAATAAATTTCCATCTCAGCACTGCCTTTGCTGCATCCCATAAGTTTTGATATGTTAGGTTATCATTGTCATTTGCCTCAACATATTTACTAATTTCTATTGTAATTTCTCCCCTTACCCAGTGGTTTTCTAAAAGTGTGTTGTTTATTCTCCATATATTTGTAAATTTTACAATCTTCAGCCTGTTATTTATTTCCAACTTCATTCCATTATTATCTCAGATAGTTTTTTTTATAACATCAATATTTTAAAATGTGTTGAGACTTGCTTTGTAACCCAGCATGTGGTCTACACTAGAGACCGTTCCATGAGCACTTAAGACTTTCTATACATGTCTGTCAAGTCCAGTTCATTTATCATACAATTCAACATCTCTGCTTCCTTGTTAATCCTCTGTCTAGATGTTCTATCCATTTATGAGAGTAGTGTATTAAAGACTGCAACTAATATTGTGGAGTTATCCACTTCTTTCAGTGTAGTGAGTATTTGCCTCATGAATTTTGGGTCACTCTGACCTGGTGCATAAATACATATGATTGTTACATTTTCTTGATGAATGGACCCTTATATTAATATATAGTGTCCTTTTTTGTCTCTTTTGTTTTACTTCTGAAGTCTACTTTGTCTGATATTAATATAGCTACTGCTGTTTTTTTCTGATTGTTGTTTGCATGAAATACCTTTTTCCAACCTTTCACTTTCAACCTATTTTTGTCCTTGTGTCTAAGGTGAGTTTCTTGTAGACAGCTTATAGATGGGCCCTATTTTTTAATCTTTTTATCAGTCTATTTTTTATTGGGGAGTTTAATCCATTAACCTTTATTATTATAATTAATCTTTAGTGTTATTACTGTAAGGGCAGTACTTCCTTCTATCATTTTGTCTTTTGAATTTTATGTCATATCTTATTTTTTTCCTCTCTCTCTTTTTCCCTTTCCTGATAGTCTTCATTCCTACACTCTTCTCCAAACCTCCTTCTCCTGTCTTTTCTGATCTGACTGTATCACTCCCATTAGTATTTCTTGTAGTGCTGGCCTCTTATTCATGAACACTCAGTGTCTTTTTGTCCTGAAATATTTTATTCTTTCCCTCATTTTTTGAAGAAGAGTGTTCTAGTTTGCTAATGCTGTTGGAATGCAAAACACCAGAAATGGATTGGCTTTTATAAAGGGGGTTTATTTGGTTACAATGTTACAGTCTTAAGGCCATAGTGTCCAAGGTAAGTCATCAACTTTTGGGTAGCTTCATGGAGGATGGCCAATGGTGTCCGGAAAACCTCTGTTAGCTGGGAAGGCATGTGGCTGGTGTCTGCTCCAAAATTCTGAGGTCAAAATGGCTTTCTCCCAGGACATTCCTCTCTAGGCTGCAGTTCCTCAAAAATGTCACTTTTAGTTGCTCTTGGGGTGTTTGTCATTTCTTAGTATCTCCAGAACAAGTGTCTGCTTTCAACAGCCATCTTCAGTCTCTCATCTGCATCTACCTTCTCAGCTTCTGTGCATTCTTCAAAGTGTCCCTCTTGGTTGTAGCACCTTTTCAAAATGTCAGTCTCCGCTGCAGAGTTTCTTGTTTGTCAACTCACTTATTTGGCTCCAGTGATTTAATTTAGGCCTACCCTGAATGGGTAGGGTAACACCTCCATGGAAATTCTCCAATCAGAGTCATCACCCAGAGTTCAGTGGGGCACATCCCCATGGAAACATTCAAAAAGTTACAATCTAATCAACACTAATATGTCTGCCCACACAAGGTTACAACAAAGATAATGGCATTTTGGGGGACATAATACATTGAAACCAGCACATTCCACCCCCTGAACACAAAAATGACATGATCTTTCCACAGAAAAAATATATTCATCCCATCACAGTGTCACAAAAACTTAAATCATCTCAGCAACCATAGTCAAATATAAGATCCCATTAAGACAGTTACAGATGTCATCTGTCCAAAAGCAAAATTCCTCTCTGACTGTGGAGCTGTAAACTTAGAACAAGTTATGTGCTTCCGATATACAAAGAAGGGATATTCATAGGATAAACATTCCCATTGCCATAAGGAGAAACTGAAAGGAAAACAGGGTTCACAGGACCAAAACTTTTCCTAAAACCTGCAGGACAAACTCCATTAGATTTCCAAGTCTGAGAGTCATTTACAGAATGATGTTGCATCCTTGGGGCTTGAGAGAGTGGGAGTCTAACCCTTCCTAGAGGCCTTCTTGGCAGTCTTTCCTCTAAAATTGCTGGGGTGACTTCTCCAACATATCCACACATTGGGGTCCATCTTCTCAGCCCCACCCTCCCCAAACATTGGGGCAGCTCCTGGATTCCCTTTCTTCACTGGGCACAAACTCAACCCCTTCAGAACAGTGGGGTGGCAGCCAGGTGCTCACCAATTCCCTGGGGATATGCTCCAACATCTTTGGGCAGAACATTTCCTGATCAAGGCAGAATGCCCACCCTCTACCTCCAGGGCAAACTCATGCTTCCCATAAATGTGGGCTGCTCCACTCTCCCAGCCTGAGACCTCCATGGCTCTGTCTTTGAAGAAATTTTTCCTTCAATTTATTCCTTGTCTGTCTCCTCAGTCCAGACTGGCAGTGTCTCTGTCTGTAAAGATCCCAAAAAAATTCTGTTAGTTTCACATTAAGCACACAGGTACCAAAGCCACCAGAAAATAGGACTTTCCACAAATCCTTTCTGCTTGTCTCCTTCTCCAGTCTTGACTTCTACTGAAATGGTAGCAGGGTTCCATGTTTGGTTACATCCTCACTTTGTATTGTAGCTTCTGGTGTTTCAGCCCCTGGAAGCCCAGTGATTTTCAGCTATCAATTTCTGGTTTCTTTAAAACAAAGAGTTTGTTTCTCAGCTTATCTCTGTCCTCTCACATTTTATTATAAGCTGCAAGTAAAAGGCAGGCTACTTCTATATTTTGTTCGGAGATGTCATCAGCTAAATATTACATGTTGTTGCTTTCAAATTCTGCCTTCCATTCAAAAACAGGACTCATTTTTGCCAAATTCTCTCCCACTTTAAAACAAGTATCACTTCCACTTTGCAACAACACATTCATCATTTCTGCTCAAGTCCTCATCAGAAGTATCTTTAGAATCCATATTTCCACAAACTGTCTCTTCAAAGCAGTCGAGGCATTTTCTATCAAGCTCCTCACAATTCTTACACAACCTTCCCCTTATCCATTTAAAAAGCTGTTCCAACATGTTTGGTATTTGCAAACGTGGCAGCACCAGCACCCCACTTCTCTGGTACCAAAGTCTGTTCTAGTTTGCTAAAGCTGCCAGAATGCAAAACACCAGAAATGGAACAGCTTTTATAAAGGGGGTTTATTTGGTTACAAAGTTGCAGTCTTAAGGCCATAAAGTGTCCAAGGTAAGTCATCAACTATTGGGTACCTTCACTGGAGAATGACCAATGGCATCCAGAAAGCCTCTGTTAGCTGGGAAGGCATGTGGCTGGTGTCTGCTCTGAAGCTCTGGGTTTAAATAGCTTTCTCTGAGGACATTCCTCTCTAGGCTGTCCTCAAAAATGTCACTCTTAGTTACTGTTGGGGTGTTTGTCCTTTCTTATTTTCTCTGGAGCAAGAGTCTTCTTTCAACAGCCATCTTCAAACTGTCTCTTATCTGCAGCTACCCTCTGAGCTTCTGTGCATTCTTCAAAGTGTCCCTCTTGGCTGCAGCTCTTCATCATTCCCAGCTATACTGCTATCCTTCTGTTTGTCAGCTCATTTATATGGCTCCATTGTTTTAATTTAGACCCACCCTGAATGGGTGGGGCAATACCTCCATGAAAATTCTCCAATCAGAGTCATCACCCACAGTTGGTGGGGTGTATCTCAATGGAATCACTCAAAGAATTACAATCTAGTCAACACTGATATGTCTTCCCACACAAGTTTACATCAAAGATAATGTTGTTTTGGGGGACATAATATATTCAAACTGTCACAAACAGTTTTTCTGGATATAGAGTTCTGGGTGGCTGTTCTCTTTCAGTATCTTAATACGGCATACACTGTCTTCTCGCCTCTGTGGTTTCTGTGGAGAAATCTGTACATAGCCTTATCAAGCTTCTCTTGTTTGTGATGGATTGTTTTCCCTTGCTGCATTCAGAATTCTCTCTTTGTCTTTGACATTGGACAATCTGATCAGTAAGTGTCTTGGAGTAGGTCTGTTAAGGTCTATTCTGTTTGGGGTGCACTATACTTCTTGAATCTCTAATTTTCTGTTTTTCATAAGAGTTGGAAATTTTCAGAAATTATTTCTTCTATTATTCTTTCTGCCCACTTTCCCATCTATCCTCCCTCTGGGACACCCATATCATGTATATTTTTGTGTTTCATGTTGTCACTCAGCTCCCAAAACCCTGCTCACAGTTTTTCATTCTTTTCACCATCTATTCTTTTGTGTATATGAATTCAGATGTCTGGTCTTCCTAGTCACGGATCCTTTCTTCTGCCTTTTCAATTATACACTTGTGTCCCTCCATTGTCTTTTTCTTCTACTCCATTATGATCTTCATTCTCATAAGTTCTGCCATTTGCTTTTTCTAGTTTATAAATTCTTCCTTATCATCATCCAATGTCCTCCTTATATCCTTCAACTCTTTTGCTATGTCTTTCCTCAGTTCATTTACTTGATTTTTGAATTGATTTAGCTTTAATTGGACATCTCCAATTAGTTCAGTCCATTGAGTTGATTTAGCAATAGTCTCTTCAACTTCTGTGTCTCAGTTGAACTATTTGTTCCTTTGGCTGGTCCATATTTTCATGATTCCTAGTATTGCTCTTTGTCTTAAGCTCTCTAGGCATCTTTCTTATTTAGTTTATTCTGGGGCTTATTACACTCTTTTTATCTAGGGTTTTCTTATTGGTTGGCTTTGTTCTCTCACCCTTGGTATTCAGTTCAACTTATTCTAGACCTTTAACTCAGATTCTGTTTAGTTGATCCAAGTTTCTCACCTCCTGTTCTTCTGTTTTTTGCCCTGCCTCTATGTTGCATTTTTGTGTGATGGTCTTTTCAGATAAGGTCAACCCCAGTCAGGTTTTCCCCGTCCAGAGAGGCCCAGGTCTCAGGAGGAGGATATGGAGTTTCCTTGAGAATGAGACCCTCCTGTGAGACCTTTAGAGTCTATGCTTCTATGTTGTTCAGCAGATGGTGCTTGTCAGACCACAATTACCTCACCAGTGTAAGGAGGTTTGGAGTCTTTAGTTCTCCCAGTGACCCTGACTCTGCTTAGGGTGTGACTGACTGAAGCTGGTTTCTGAATTCCAGCCCCTGGGGTCTGAGTTCCCAGAAGTAGGGCTGCCATTGGAGCTTGACCATGCCTCCTTTTTCTTGGAAAGTTACCATGTTTAGTCTATTTTCTCCACCACTAGACTTATTGCTTTGTCTCTAAGAGCTCTCTTAGCTCTGCTCTTGCCTGGCCCCAAATTGCAAATGTTTGAGTCTTTCTGTAATGGGCTTCTCATAATAATTGTTTTAGGAAAAATGAAAGAAAAAGAAATAGGAAAAGAAAAAGAAGGGCCAATATGAACTATTTACAGTCCTTGCAGATCTAATGGGCTATTGAAATGATATGAGACAAGGAGTTGAGGGTCATTAAGAAACAAGAAAGAAGAAAAACTGGCTCCTCAGAGAAGGGTTCTGGGTCTGCATATGTCTGATTCTGTTTGAACCCTGGTCTTCTCCATATTATTTTCACCTGAACTGCAAAAAGCCTTTGATTTTTTTTTTTTTTTTTTTTTTTTTTGCTGTTTTTGCTAGCCCTGTCTCCTCTCCACCAGGCTGACAGCTCCCAGATTTTTTAATATGGTTTTGTTCACTCACCATACATTCCATCCTAAGTAAATAATCAATGGTTCTCTGCATGGTCATACATTTATGTGTTCACCACCTACACCACTATCTATATAAGGGCATCTACATTTCTTCCACAAGGCAGGAAGGAGAGTCAAAGAAGGCAGAGAGGCAAAAGAAAGAAGAAAAAAAAATGATAGCTAGGAAGCAACAAAAGTAAAAATATCCTTAAATCAAAGTAGAATAAAGAATCAGACAATACCACCAATGTCAAGTGTCTAACATGCCTCCCCTACCTCCCCCCTCTTATCTGCATTCACCTTGGTATATCACCTTTGTTACATTAAAGGAAGCATAACACAATGATTCTATTAGTTACAGTCTCTAGTTTATGCTGATTGCATCCCTCCCCCAATGCCTCCCCATTTTTAACGCCTTGCAAGGTTGACATTTGTTCTCCCTCATAAAAGAACATATTTGTACATATTATCACAATTGTTGAACACTCTAGATTTCACCAAGTTACACAGTGCCAGTCTGTATCTTTCCTCCTTTCTTCTGGTTTCTTACATGCTCCCAACCTTCCTCTCTCAACTGTATTTGTAGTTATCTTTGTTCAGTGTACTTGCATTGTTGTGCTACCATCTCCCAAAATTGTGTTCCAAACCATGCAGTCCTGTCTTCTATCACTCTGTAGTGCTCCCTTTAGTATTTCCTGTAGGGCAGGTGTCTTGTTCACAAAGTTTCTCATTGTCTGTTTGTAGGAAAATATTTTGAGCTCTCTCTCATATTTGAAGGACAGCTTTGCTGGATATAGGATTCTTGGTTGGCAGTTTTTCTCTTTCAGTGTCTTAAATATATCATAACTACATGGTTTCTGCTGAGAAATCTGTACATAGTCTTATTAAGTTTCCTTTGTATGCAATGGATTGCTTTTCTCTTGCTGCTTTCAGGATTCTCTCTTTGTCTTTGACATTTGATATTCTGAGTATTAAGTGTCTTGGCATAGGCCTATTCAAATCTTTTCTGTTTGGAGTGTGCTGTGCTTCTTGGATCTGTAATTTTGTGTCTTTCATAAGAGATGGGAAATTTTCATTAATTGTTTCCTCTATTATTACTTCTGCCCCTTTTCACTTCTCTTCTCCTTCTGGGACACCAAAGATATGTACATTATTGTACTTTGTTTCATCCTTAATTTCCTGGAGACGTTGCTCATATTTTTTCATTCTTTTCTGCATCTACTCCTTTGTGTGCAGGCTTTCAGGTGTTTTGTTCTAGAGTTCCTGAGTGTCTTCTTCTGCCTCTTGAGATCTGCTGTTGTGTGTTTCCATTGTGTCTTTCATCTCTTGTGTTGTGCCTTTCATTTCCATAGATTCTACAAGTTGTTTTTTTTTTGAACTTTTGATTTCTGCCTTATATATGCCCAGTGTTTTCTTTATAGCCTCTATCTCTTTTGCAATATCTTCTCTAAACTTTTTGATTTGATTTAGCATTAGTTGTTTAAATTCGTGTATCTCAGTTGAAATGTATGTTCCTTTGACTGGGCCATAACTTTGTTTTTTTTAATGTAGTTTGTAATTTTCTGTTGTCTAGGCATGGTTTCCTTGGTTATCCAAATCAGGTTTTCCCAGACCAGAACAGGCTCAGGTCCCAGAGGGAAGAAATATTCAGTATCTGGTTTCCCTGTGGGTGTGTCTTAGAAAATTGCTCCACCCTTTGATGCCTCAGGTCACTGCTTTTTTGACCAGCAGGTGATGTCTGTTAGCCTGTAATTCTTGACTGGTGTGAGGAGGTATGGCCGTGTTTCCCCAGGCTCTGGGGTCTGGTTCTGAACGGGAAGGGCCCCACCCCTTTCCTCTTAGAGAAGATAGACCCCTTATGGGGAGGTCATTAACATTTCAGTGGTCCCTCTCACTGCTTGTGCTGTCTCCACCCTTCTCTGTGTCACAGCCCTGGAAACTGAAAATCACTGATGCTTTCTCCACTGAGCTGAAAAAGAAACAGATAGTCCCCTTCAGACCTAGTCCAAGATGACCCTCTGGCTCTCCAAGGTCAGTTGTCACCCAAAGCCTCTGTCTGTTTTTCGGGGATGCGTACCTGTAGTGAGCAGTTCACACTCGCTACTTAAAACCCCAGTTGGAGCTCAGCTGAGCCGTATTCGCTTGCTGGGAGAGAGCTTCTCTCTGGCACCACGCGGCTTTGCAGCATGAGCTATGGGGGAGAGGGTCTTGTGACTTGGATCCACAGGTTTTACTTACAGATTTTGTGCTGTGATCTTGGGCATTCCTCCCAATTCATGTTGGTGTATGATGGGTGGATGGTCTCATTTTTCTCTATACAGTTATTCTGGATTATTTACTAGTTGTTTCTGGTTTTTTTAGTTGTTCCAGGGGGACTACTTAGCTTCCACTCCTCTCTATGCCACCATCTTGCTCTTCTCTTCCAATTCATTTATTTTTGGTTTAATCTTTGTTATTTCTTTTTGTTCACTTGCTTTTTGGGTTAGTTTGCTGACCATTCTGTAGGCTCCAGTTGAGTTAGGTTTCTAGTTTGAGCTCTTTCTTCTTGATATATGCATTTAGACCTACAAATTTCCCTCCCAGCATTACCTTTGCTGCATCCCACAGATTTTGATGTGTCGAATTCTCATTTTCACACACATCTAGATATTTACTAATTTCCCTTGCAATTTCTTCTTTGACCCACTGGTTGTTTAGGACTGTATTGTTTAACCTCTATATATTTGTGAAAAAAATGGTTCTTTGGTGTTGTTGATTTCTAGTTGCTTTCCATTGTGATCAGAGAATGTGCTTTGAATAATTTCAACTTTTAAATACATTTAGACTTGTTTTGTGTCCCAGCATGTGATCTATCCTGGAAAATGTTCAATGGGCACTAGAGAAGAGCATGTATCCTGGTACTCTGGGATGTAATGATCTATGTATATCATCTAATTCAATTATATTGTTTAGGTTCTCAATTTCCGTATTGGTCCTCCCCATAGTTGTTCTATCTGTGGAAGAGAGTGGTGTATTTTACATGGGGCTATTGATCCCTTCAGTTTAGCCAATGTTTGATGTATTTTGGAGCTCCTTAATTGAGAGAATAAAAATTTATAATTTTTATTTTTGTTTGGTGA